>NC_056734.1:520010416-520105416 GCF_019279795.1 Protopterus annectens | reverse complement strand
GTACAGGGGTGTCGATATCCTGCTTCCACCTCATTCTGGGTATGACGCAGCCCTTTCCCTACAAAGGATGCCATTTTCTAGTACATGATGTGATGGATGGGCGCAGTCATGACTTTTGTGACATCTGTGTGCTATACTATATCTTCTACCCATAGATATGGTTATTTTTGAGTTACATCGCTATGTCAGAAGTCTCAGTGGGCAATGTTGGCTTCAGGAGTTCACAAACAGAAACCATGTGTTCCTGTAACATAGAAATGAATGTCGCAAGCTGTAAGATGTGCATGCTAAATGGATTCTCAGGTTACTGATACTAACACTAAACAAATTTGATGTTTCTGAAAAGGTCCAGATAACTGGGCTTCCAAAGTATCTTTATCTAAAATATACATATATTTTTCATCCTATTTTTTATCCTAATGGTACACTTTAGATAAACGGTATAATAAAAACATGTATCTGGTGCAGCATTGTGTAAATATTTGCTAAATATGTTTGTGGTGCATCACCAGCAATTTACCTACATTCTTGGCCTATTACCAACCTTACTCTTATTCCCCTTACAAAATCCAAAAGAAAAGCATACACACTGCATACATACAATACAGTCCAAACATACACAATCAAAATGTACCCAAATCCATCTAAAACAACCCCAAATCCAGATCTACATCTACTTTTAAAGAAAACACAAGAAACAAAAAACAAGCAAACAAGCCCTACCCATACACAGAGAGATGTATACATAAGCTCAGAGGTTCATTTATTTATTTTAGAATATCCTGTTTCCCTTATTTGTGGATTCTTATTTCTGTTATGATATAAATGAACAGAAACCAGTTAAGTGCAAGCACCATATGCAGTTTTATTTTTCTTCTCCTGTACTACTTCTATTTTAAGTTTTCGAATTGCTAGAATGTCTCAAAACTAGACTTTTTTCTTTAACATTATTAAAAAGGAATAGCAAACTGCTAGCATGAAAGCTTACTAGCTATAGCTTTGAAGGATAGTTTAGGCATATTACATTGTTTGTTAGCATATTTCTTACTAACACATGTTTTAGGAAGTATTTATTTCAGAGTAGTCCGTGTTTCCTTCTGCTAAAGATGATCACATTTTTTTAACTGAAAGTAGCCTTTCAGCTGGTCTCTTCAAATAACCCTACCTAACCCACCCCCACCATTAATAAGAATTTGTTTTACCTGCATAGGAGTACCACACAGGAGTTTCCTGATCAGGAGTAACAGCATAGTGCCCAACAGACTCCTAAAAGGTATTCAGTCACCCTAGTAGCTGGAGGCCTAACTAACAGCAAGTAAGAAGCTTAAACATATTGTTATTAGTAATTAATAGAGTGACAGATTCAGAGCCATACCAAGACTATTGACTCTTATGATCATTCTTGCCTCGCCACTACTCTCAGTCAGGCTGAATCTCCTTTCTCCAGGAGACCCACACTAGTAAATCCAAGATTACATTTGATAAAACAAATCCAGTTATCTAGGTTATGTTTAAAGGCAGATAGTGAGTTGCACTGCTCAATATGCAGGGGAAGTTTATTCCAGGGGTTGGCTAGGTATTTTTTTATAAACTACAGTGTCAGTGGTGCAACAGGTAGCACACTCACCTTTGCTGCAGATGGCACTGGGTTCTATTCCACACCAAATAGATGGATTGCTGACACTTCAGTGTATTATAAGAGAGGTACATGAGTGTGTTGTCCTTTAGATGAGATGTTAAAATGAAGTCCCATCTGTTGAGTTGGTGGTAGCTCAGGTAGATATAAAAGATCTCATGGCTCCTACCAAAAAGAGTAGAAGTCCTTTACTTATATACAGAAAGAACTCTTATTAACAACATATTTACATATACTTACAAATATACAAATATATAGCTATACAAATATAATTACAGATAGTCATAATTTCTTTTACAGTCATACTCAATTTTCATCCCTATTAGACCCCTACTCCTTTTTTCAGTAATCACAATCTGATTTTACTTAATATTATTTCTAAAATCCATTTAAAATTAAACATAATTTAATTTATTCTTTCATTCCATATAACCTACGTGACATAAAATAACTTTGTATCTATTTTTAACATATTATTTACTTTTGTTCTTATAATATCCAAAATTAATCATATCCATGTTTATTTTATCCACTCCTTTTATATCTTCAAAAAAACCTTACTTGCATAGTTTTCCCCATAACATTTTACTCTTTTACATTTCAAAAACAAGTTCTGTAGTTTCTTCTTCTTGACAATGTAAACATATCCTATCACTTTTCTTTTTATATGACACATTTCCTTTTATTGGTAATTTATCTATTACCAGTCTCCACAAAAACCTTGACATTCTACTTTCTGATTACACCATTTGACTCTTATTTTTACATCTGTTATAAAATTGTCCATGGTTTTACACAGTAATGTTTTGCCATTATATTTTATACCATATTTTTCTATATTATCAGTTTTTATTTTCCATAAAATATTTTTTCTTGGTAGCATTTTATTTCTTCATTTGTACACTCTTTTTCTCTTGTACCCTTTTTACTATAACCCAAAATGTATCATACTTATATTTATACAACTTTACTACTAATCTCTCATATTTTTCATTTATCAACTTTAACACTCTGTACAAATTTAATGAAACAACATATGCCACTGGGTTATTTAACCCTAAATCTCCTTCCTCTTTATTTACATACAAACTTCTCTTTTTACTGCATTTAATCCAGAACCCATATCAATGAAAACATTATCTGCAATAATTCCTTTTCAAATACTCTTGGCAACATAAATACACTTGCTAAGTCGCTAGTTTTCCTATCAGTACTGAATTTATCAAATAAGCCTTTTTCTGAATGATAATTATTATGTTCGCCAGAAAAGACAGGTATGTTTTATTTCTAATATTGTTTTCCCCATTGAATTCTACTTACATCTTTATTCCCAAATGTTATATCTAACACAGAAATTTCACTCAATGTAAAATATATACCCTGTATAGTTACTACATTACTTAAACCTTTACTTTTGTCTTTATTTAAAGCCATCCCTATTAGCTGTAGACACTCAAGTGTGAAAATTACTTCTTTTATCCAAAGTTTGTTTTTTTTTTTTTTTTTTTTTTTTTTTTTTGCAATTATTATATCGTCATCAGCATATGTTAACAGAACTGGAATCTTTAACCCTTCAGGTGTTATATACCCCCACCTCCTTCATTTTGTAATTTATTTCACATACTGCCACATTCATAACCAATTTAAAGAGTATACAACTCATTGAACATCCTTGTCTTAACCTACTCTTCATGTGTACCTCTTAGCTTAACCAGACATTTACAAGTATTTTTAATTTATTACTACTATACACTGACATACATAATTTCTTAATTTTCTCATTTATATTATATTCTTTCATTATTACCCATAAGATTTCATGTCCAATGGTATCAAATGCCTGCCTAACTGAGGTCTCCTATAATGATTTTCACTTTTTCTTTTCTAGTCATAATATCATCCACAATTTCTATAACTGTCATTAATAATCCTTGAGAACATTTCTCCTTTATACCATATATACTATCTTCCATAATATTTTCCATTTTAGTTTCAAATCTCTTTTGTATTATTTTCATTAAAATCTTATAATTATTATTATTCAATACTATCTGTTTCAAGTTTCTAAATTGTTTCCTATCTTCCTTTGTTCAAAACGTATTTCACCTTTGTTCCTTCGTTTAGACATGAGATTGCTAAAATATTAATTAAGTTAAAACTTTACACAAGGCAACTGAACTTGAAATTATATTTTTCTAATAACAACAGTTTTTTAACAAATAACTTGCTGACACCGAGGAGAAAAAGTACATTTATCCCCCCTGCCTACCACACTATATACATGTTTGAACAGTTGTGTGAAACACAGCTAAGGAGATTTTTGAGGGGTACTAAAAACACACATGACAACCTGACTACTGGGGAAAGATTTTGTCTCCATAATTTAATGTCCTCTGACACCTATAGGGTGATGAAACCTGATAAGGTTGGAGGTGTTGTTATTATGACCAAAACAGATTATTCCACCAATATGTTAGAATTGTTGAATGACACTTCAACATACATTAGGGTTTCTAAAAATGTTGTCAATAGTGCTTACACTAAAATTGATTGTCAGTTGTACAAGTGGCTAATGGACGGAGTGCTTGACAAGGTAGAATATGATTACCTCTATGTAGGTTCACCAGTAATCCCCTCCATCTTTGGAATTCACAAAAACACCAACAATCCACCATTTCGTCCAATTGTTTCTGCTAGGGGTTCCAAGACTGAGGCCATGGCATCTTTTGTTGATTTTTATTGCAAAGATATATTTCAAAAACTACCACATGTTTTAAAAGATTCATGGCACTGTCTTGATGTAATTAGAAATACCCATTTGAAGGATGAATACTTAATGGTGACTATTGATGTAGTGAATTTATTTTCTATTATACCTAATGATTTGGGACTAGAGATGTTTAACAACAGTCTTCAGAAATATAGTACACTTCACATGTTAAAACGTAGTTTAATTGTTGACTTGACAGAAATTATATTAAAAAACATCTACATCTTTTTTGAAGCAGAGTACTTCAAGAAGACTACTGGTGTTGCCATGGGGGCAAAATGTGCCCCTTCTTATGCCAGTTTAGTGTTGGTTGATTGGGAGACTAATTGTGTGTTCACTTCGGAACACATGCAGAAAGTCGCTTTATATCTGCAGTATTTGGATGACATTCTAATTTTTTGGAAGGGGTCAGTGGAAGAAATCCAAGAATTTATAAATTATTTGGGTACCACCACCCCTTTTTTGAAATTTACACACAAGATACATGTTGACCAATGTGACTTTTTAGACATCTTATTACTTAAGGACAAGGTAAATGGATTAAAATCTAACATATATCGTAAAAAAACTTTTTCAAATTCATTTTTACACTTTCAGAGTTGCCATCCGTTTTTTCAAAAGAAAAATATAATGAAGGGACAAATGGTGAGGTTGTCAAGACTTATCAGTGATGACAACCTTCATGAATTTGAAGTCTCTAAATTAATAGATATGCTGATTGAGAGAGGGTATCCCTATGAAATATTATCTAACATCAATTTAGAGGTGTTGGAGAAAAGAAACACGGTTTACAAACCAATTTTAAAACGTGGTTTGGTAAAGGATACATCAAATAATGTCATTTTTGTTAGCAACACCTATGAGAGTTTTGAATTTAACAGCACGAGGCGTGCGATGGTTTTACCATACAATGAGGTTAGTGAGGGCATTACGAACATTGTTTACGACACCTGGCGAAGTGTCCTTATTAAAGACATTACATCCGTGGTAGGGACTACACCAGTCTTTTCCTATAGCAGAGGTAAAAATTTAAAGAAATTAATGGAGACAGTTGTCAACCAAGACTTATACAAGAATTCTAGGATGAGTAAATGTGGGTCTTGTATATTTGGAAATATATTAACAATGGGCCATATGTTGCAGTACACAACTTTAGCAAAACCATTAGATGTCCAGGTTTTTGCAACTGCAATACCAAAATGGTGATATACCTTGCTACATGTCTTAGTTGTCCTACTTTTTATGTAGGTAAAACCATTAGAAAATTAAGACTTAGGATATTAGAACATATAAGGGACATAAGAAATAAAAAAACTACGAATGCCCTTTTTACGCCTAGTCAATGTTGTATTAATTTTAAAAAGTTTTTATTTTTTGCTATTGATAGGATTCCTTACAATGAAAAAGGTGGGGATGCTAAGACATTACTGGAAGTCAAGGAGTGCCTATGGCAACTTAGGCTTGATGCATCTAGGTCCCCAGGCATAAATGAACATATATCACTTTCTAGTATTTTGAAGTATAGGTCTTATTGTATATAAACATCAATACTTTGTTTTTTTGTTTTTTGAACCATTTGTTAGCTGAACCATATAATTCATAATGTATATATACACCTGAACCATATAATTCATAATGTATATATACACACACACACATATATATATAGGTAAAAAACTTTTTTTATGGTTTCTAACAGGATTTTAACATAATCGACTAGCAACAATACTTTTTGCAATTAAGGCTATTTTATAAGTAAGTTATTTAAAACTAAGGTTACTTAAGTCCATTTTCAAAACAGTAAAGTATTGCATTACAAACAATTGAAGGGACAGAGACATTTTTTATATATATACACATATATATATGATTAGTTGATTATCTACTTATTTCATTAATTTCTGTTTTTTGTTTATTATTGTGTGTTTTTTCTATAAATTGTTTTGTATTTATAAACTTAACAATCAACTTTTTAATTTTTACATTAATATTAATTAGTTTAGTCTGTTTGATTGGTTTTAGCCTAGGGGGTGTGTATATGAGTTATTGTATAAAAGTTTGAACTGTTCTTTACATTTCTTACTCTGAGGATGCCCAATGAGTTGGATGGGTGAAAGCGCTTAGACTTTTTGTTTGCTGTTCCGTTGCTTTACCAAGAAAAGCACTTGTGTGTTGTCATACCTGTTTTTTTTTTTTTTACTAGTTTATATCGTTGTGATCTAAGTGGTGGACTTATTTCCTATCTTCCTTCTTTGATATGAATTTAAGTATTCCATCACATAATTCTTTATATATAAAACCTTTGTTTAGCCATTCATTCAAAATCTTTCAAAATATTTTTTTGGCTACTCCTTTAATTTTGTATACATTTCATACCCTATTGCATCTGGTCTTGCAGCTGAATCTATATTTACTTGTCCTAATACTTTATCTAGCTCATTTAAAAAAAAATTCCCTTTTCCAAATCTTTGTTCACCTTTTCTGTTAACTTTTTTACTTTCCATGTTTTCTAACTACTTTCTTTTTTCTTTAAACATTTCTTGTACATATTACACTACACAATTCATAATCTTTTCCTGAGTTTTTTTTTCTATTTCTCCTTTTACATTTTTTTTATTTCGCTCAGAGTAAATCTTTCTTTACTAATCTGCTTAAGCAACTTGATACTTCCCTTTTTCCTTGTAAAAATATATTTGCTTATATAACAATTCCTGTATTTTTTCTTGATTTCTTACATATAATTCTTTTGCTGTATCAAAGTAATTTCTGTTATTATGTTCTAAAATCTTCCAATGAATTGTTATATATTCTTTTATATTTCTCTTTATCTACTTTTCTTATATCATACTGCCACTGTAAAAAAAAATAAAATTATATTCTTTTCTTAATATCATCCACCATTCTGACCATTTTTATAAAATGTTCTCATAATAATATGATCTTTCCATAACTGTATTACTAAACTATTTCCTTCTTCAATCCATGCCTTCACGTTTATCTTTTTTATTCTTTTCCCTATTTTTATATATATACCTTGTTTTCCTTTATCTCCAGCCATATTGTAAGATAATCAGGAAATCCTGCTTTAGCTACCTCCCCTTCTCCTATAACTAAACCTTCAGATAGTATAAAATAATCTATTTCAATCTTATACAAATCCATTTGACAAGTCCATGATTTTTTTGCCTCAAAGCTTTAACTTACCACATCTTATAATTTCTAACTTTTTTCTTATATCATATGCTTTCTTTTTACACTGGTCTCTTAAATCACAATTAAAGTCTCCTGGTATTATACTATATCTATCACTACAGTGTCTAAAATCTAAGGAAATAAGCCTTCATTTTCTTTACAATTAGTATAAGCATATAACATTATAATGCTATATACTTGTTCTTTTCATTTTAAGTCTCGAATGGTTAGTCTTCCCATTTGTGTTAAAGTTACATCTCATATTTTTACTATATTTCTACAGAGTACAGATATTCCAGAACACCTCTCATTTACCAAATTCCCAATCATCTTTCCTCTCCAAAGTTTCCTTGTTTGTAATCTTTTCATTTGTTAAAAATCGTGTGTCTTCTAATATAATTACATCTACATCACATGTATTACGCCACTCCAAAATCCCTGTTCTTCTTACTATATACCTAATTCTATTCACATTTACAGAAAGCACTCTAAAATTTTCATTTTCCCTTTTCCTTACATTCATGGTTTCATAAGGTCATAACAAATTATTAGGCTAGCTTCTAAGCATAGCCAATTTCCCTCCCAAAGTCAAGAACCAAACACTGTGACTTGTGTTTGTGAGTCAGACACTTAACCATTATACCAACCCCAATCATTAGCTGTAGATATTCTTTTTTCATCCATTTCCTTTCTTTTTTCTTTTATACTTATCCATTTAAATTGTATTTTTCTTTCTTTTACCCTTTTACCAATATAATTTTTTTTATCTTTTGCTACCGTCACTTATTTCAGAACCCTTTTCTATGTCCTCTATTATCTTTTTTCTCGTCTAATATTTCTTCTGTTTCTGCAGCTTCTAAATTTTCTTCTCTTTGTTCATTTTCTTCTCTTTCTTTTTCTTATTTCCTTACTCATTTTCATTTTTGCAAGCCATTTGTAAATGTCCAATTTTGTTACATTTACAACATTTCATTTCCCTTTTTTTTGCATTATGTCCCATCTCTCCACAAATGTAACACTTTCTTTTAACACAGTTACTTATTAACAAAACTTTTCCACAAAAACATGTTTTGGATCATCCCTAGTATTTTACAATACCCCTATCCTCCACCACATTTATCATGCTTGGCATATGTATAACTTTTTTTTTTTCTATTTTTAACACAATATTACAATCCCACCACCAGTCCGTAAACCCCTTTTGTCATAAACATTTGTGATGTCCTGTACTTCTTTACATAAAGTTTTCAAATGTCCTTTCAAAATCTCTCTTTCCACCTCTGTTCAAAATTGGACAAGTTTTTTTGTTTACTTGTTAAATGCTTTTATCACATAAATATTCCATGGCTTACAGTCTTTCTTTTTTTATATTCTCCAGTAAAAATTTCCATTGAACAACAGTTTCAAATATAATGTTACAAAATCTCTTTGTTAATAAGAATAAATGCTCTTACCTTGTATATCTTTACACCCAAAAGAGCTATTACATTGTCCCACACTTCAAACCTGTCCATTTCTTTGTCTTCTTTACTTTGAATCCTTACCACATACTTCCATTTTCATTTTCTTCTGCTTTCTTTTCTTCTACTCCCCTTTTGCCTTCTTTTACTTTCTCTGCATACATTTTCTTTTCCATCTTACCACTATTCTTCAGGATTGTCTCTGCATCCTTCATTTGTAAATTCTCCATAATGTCCCTCCTTGAAACGTCTCCTTCATTTTCTGGCTCATGCTGCATCACCATTTCTTTAAGCAAATCATCCCGCAACCCTCCCAACTGGAGGGTTGTAATTATATATCCATCATTTGCCGACTCATCTCCATCAAATGGACTTCTCCGAAATATCTTGTCAGAATGCTGCACACATTCTCTGATCTTGATATTTGCTTTCTCCTCCATTTCTGCCACCACTCCATTATCTCCTTCTCTATCCATCTCTGTCTCTCAGGGCTGCCTCTGTGCTTGGAAAAGAAACAGGAACTGCTCCTGCAAAATGGGCCCCACTCACAACAATGACAAGTAGGGGAGCTTCTTGAATGCCCTGTCCAAATTTCCCCTAGTAGTGTAAATACTACTTTAGCTAGACCCTGAAAAGAAGCTACTAACTTAGTGGGACTAACCCAGTTAAAAAGGATAAATAAAATAAATAAATAAAAAACAATTCCTTCAGTGTTTTATTTATTTGTTGGTGGAAATTTAGGTCCCTGATTCTAGTACTGCAGAACCACTGAACATGTAGAGATACAAGAGGTCCAGAATATCTGGGTCTCTAGTTGCACAGTAAGTGAGACCTATATCTCACCTCAAAAGTCTGTAAGACACTGAATAAAAGGACAGCCTATCATTATAGCTCAGGGACCTTTGGGGTCTTTCAAATTATTTGATATGTTTAGTGATATACAGCTCAAAAGGAGCAATATACTTGATAACCGGTCTGATCAATGCTGAGTATAAGTGAGTGACTAATGCTCTAGACTTTAAGGATATTCCCTTGGCAATTAGCTGGACTAAATAAAAGAATTTCCTGACAACCATTAACACATAATTGTGAAGGGAAAGGGGATTATCAGTCCAAGTTCTTAGGTCCCTGTTTTTATTTTGTTTTGTAGTGGTGTGTTTTCTATACAGTATGATGTTGTCTAGCAAAGTGACAATACTACACTTTTTAGCATTTGGTTTGAAGCCATTTTAGTACACCAAGTGTTTAATAGAAAAGTTAATTCTGGAAGGTTTGTTTGTCAAAGGATGACATTACAACAATCCCCAGACTACAGCCATCTGCAAACTTTTTTAGCCAAAGATCTTAGCTCTCTGGAGATCAGGGAAGTAAAGGCCAAAAAAAGGAGAAGTCTCCGCAATTAGCCCTAAGAGACACCAGTGGTCACTTTCATACTTTCTGATGAGGCACCTTCAAATTGCACTCTGTAGGTTCTTTCATTCCATTTGCTAACCAACTTGCCACATATGGGTCAATTTTGTAGCATTTAATGCCTGTATGATGTTAATATGGAGGACAGTTTCAAATGCCCTGGCCATGTCAAGATGTATTTGTGCGCACTACATGACCATTCTTTACAGTCTCAATATTCCTTAAAAAGACGTTTATCATATTCAATAGACAGGATCCTCCCTTCACAAAGCCAAACTGTTGGGGTCAAATCTAATAATATTCTTGATATTGTACTTTCTGAGGTCAGTTATAATATGTTTGATGGTTTTGGACATGATGCTTGTAAGTCTGATAGATCTGTAATTACCTTTGTTAGTTGTAAAGCCACCATTACAGAGGAGGCATCACCACTGTAGCGCGCATATTCATTAGGGATGAAACCAATATCCAAACTTAGGTTCAACAGCTTAATGGTGTGTCTACAAGGGCATGTTTAATACAATCAATTAAGCAACCAGGTATATTGTTAGGTCCCAGGGAGGAAGTATTTTTGGTCTTGGTTAGCACTTCCAATAAAGGATATTTGGAGTTAATTGGGGAAGTAAGCAATTCAGATATTTCAGGGCTTTGGATAAAACTCACAGAAGTAAAGCTGGCTCTAAATTTGTTTGAAAAGATATTTGAATGTCTATTGGGTCACAGGAGGAAGATTCATTATGAATAAGTTCAGAACAATGTAGTGGGTAAGATGGGTGGCTGCAGAGGTGCAGCGGTTAGTGTTGTCCCCTCACAGCAAGAGGTTCTCCAGTTTGATTTTCAGCTGTGGTGCCTTTTGTGCAGTCTGCAGGTCTTCCCTGTGGCCACATAGGTTTCCTCGAGGTGCTCCAGTTTCCTCCCACATCCCAAAGACATGCTGTAGGTGGATTGTGTTGCTTGTCCAGTCAGGATAAAACAGACGAACGGTTGTGGGTTCGGTTCAAGCAGCTTTATTACATACAAACACATTAGGATTGAGGCTTAGTAACTTAAACTTAAGTAGACTTATAAACAGACTGACTGCTGCACTCATACATGTTAACATTCTGGCTGTTCACTCAAAATGGCACTGCTGCCTGCACGTGCTCTCTATTTATACACACGTGCCCTCACTTTGAAATGCTTCTTAAAGTCACAACACACCATCTGTTCTACATCCGCCCTCTTTGAAAAATAAGTCATGCACAGTAATAATGGCAATAATCATTGACATGCAATTGTACAGAAATAATCCTTTGACATGGAATTATACAGAACTAATTAAGTGAAACAATCATGTCCAGGTTGCTGTGCATTTTACACTAGGTCTGGAAATATGACCTGATTGTGTGACATAAAAATTAGGACTGGGGGTTAGCAACAGGGACTGTCTTTAATGAATGTTCAACTTTAGGGACATCTGGGACATCATCAGGAATGGGAATAGGTACTGACACATGTCCTTCAACAGGAACATTGCCTGGATTGCTCAGAGATCTAGAGTCTGTATCACAGGTACAATGCTGCGATATCAATTCAGTCACTGGAAGAAGATGCCTGCGATTTCGTCTGTATTCTATACCCTCAGATTCTACTAAGATTTCAGCTCAGCACATACATCTCTCACTTAACCAATTTGATCAAAACCTTTCATTGTTTGCATCCTCAATATCTCTCCTTCTTTTACTGGACAAAGAAATCTGCTCATTTTATCATAGTTGGACTTCTGGAGTGAATGCTTTTTGAATAGTTGGGCTTTAATTGCTCTGGTGTTTTTAGCATTAGGTACCAACAAACTGGAACTGCTAGGTAAGGTTGTTCTTGTTTGCCTAGATAGACATCTCTGAGCAGGTCAGCCAAATAAATTGTCACGGTATATTTTTGAGATTAAGCAAATTCAAGAAAACACCAGTATTGTCACACTTTGACCTCTCTAGTAATTGCTTTGCACTTTGAACTGCACGTTCAGCTAGGCTGTTTGACTGTGGGTACTTAGGACTACTGGTAACATGGATAAAGTCCCACTCTTTTGCAAATTTCTGACATAACTGACTGGTAAACTGGGCACCGTTGTCAGGAATAACTTTGTGTGGATGAACGTGGACTGAGAAATGATGTTTCAACTTAGTAATGACAGTACTGGTTGTTAGATTGGGTAGCAGATCAGTCTCGAACCAATTTGAATAAGAGTCTGCCAACACTAAGTAATGTTGACTATTCCACTCAAATATGTCAGTGGTTACTGTTAACCAAGGTAGTTCAGGAATCTGGTTTAGCTAAAGCGGCTTTTTTTGCAAATGCAGTTTAGTACTATTGCATAAGTCCATTCTGGCATTATCCTCTCAATTATCCAACAACAACTATACATATCTCCCCAACAAATGTCCTTATAATATTCCTTCCTTTACTCTCTCACCTATACCCACCTCTATAATAAAAAAACTCCTCCTAAAACTGAAACCTGCTACGCTTGCAGCTGATAGTCTACCTGCTAACTTCCTAAAAATAGCTGCTGAATCCTTACCTTACCCTGTTTCTATCCTTATCAACCGCTTTGTACAGGAAGTATATATCCCACAGCTATGGAAAGTTTCATATATTATTTCTCTTCAAGAAGGTGGCAATTCCTTTGATTTCTCAAATTACCGTCCTATTGCCATTCTATCTCTCTTATCTAAACTACTTGAGAAATATATTCACTCTCAACTTATGCAATTCCTGAACATGCACAAGCTCCACTCCACGACACAACATGGCTTCTGGCCACACCACAGCACAACTACTGATCTTCTCTCCTTTACTAACTTGGTTAACCAACACAGAAATAACAATAATTTTGTATCTGCTATATTCTTAGATCTATCCAAAGCATTTGATATGGTCTCACACTTCATACTACTAGACACTCTGGCCTCCCTATCCTTTGCCCTGCAACTATTGCCTGGTTCAAAAGCTATCTATCAGATAGGTATCAATGTGTCCAATGGCAAGGTGAATTATCCCCTTTACTTCCAAATACCATAGGTGTACCACAAGGCTCAATATTAGCCCACTTCTTTTTTCTATTTTCATTAACAATCTGCATACTTCCACCCATCATGAAACACTTGCACAGTATGCAGATGATTCTATACTAATCTGCTCGGCACCATCACTTATCACTCTACAACAACTCACTCAGGAATCCTTTAGCTCTCTGGAAAGATGGATAACTGACACCCACTTATTCTAACCCCCAACAAAACTAATTTGCTTCTATTCACCCCCAATAAATCTAAATCCATCCCCCTCTCCTTTGCAATCACATCCAAAAATGGCATTGTCATTTCTCCTTCTGCCCACACTAAACTACTCGGTGTAAAAATTGACAAAAACCTTCTCTTTGATGTCCATATTTCACAAACCATCAAAAAGGTCCACAAAAAAATGGGAACACTATACAGACATAAAAAATTCCTCTCAGATCAGGCTCGGATCACCCTAGCCCAAACACATCTATTGTCCACTCTATTGTATGCCGCACCAATTCTTACCCAGATCAGAAAAAATGATCTTGACAGACTTGAGTCATGTTATAATAAAATTGCCAAATTTGCTGTCAACTCCATCTTCAGAATCCATCACTGTCAAGCTCTAAGGGATCTACAGTGGCTCGAACTTCCTAAACTACTACTTTATCACCAGCTTGTCATAGCCTACAATATTCTAAAGCATCCTGATAAAACCCCAGCACTAAGTCAACTACTCACTCACTACATAGCAAATTGTCCTCTCCGCTCTGTTGAAAAATCCTTCCTCTGCATTTCTCAGACTTCTACCTCCACTATTACACAGTTTAAAAACTCACTTAAATCTCATCTAATGAATACCTGGCTATGTTCATGTATTACATAATATTCACTGTTTTTTACAACTTTACACACCTTCCTTCCTATTATACATACTGTAAATATGCTTCATTGTTTATAACTTTAAAAGCTGCTCTCCGGTTCACTGCTACTTTATGTTAACCATGTTGTATTAGTATATACTAATATTGCTTATATGTGCTTGTCTGTCTCTTATTCTGTTTTGTTCTCTACTGTGGAGCTTTTCTCCCAGGGTCTCCACTGTAAATGGACCTGTGTCCAGTCGGACCATCCCGGTAAACAAATGAAAAATAAAAAAAATAAAATAAATAAATAAATAACCAAGATGAAAGTATTTTATCAATATCTTTTGACAGAGAAGGCCTAATTACTAGTCCTCTTGCTCTTCTTTTGGTAGCTTCAAAACCTGGGTGGCCACAATGCAAAATCTGGATGTACTCATGTTGTAAGGAAGTAGGAACAATAACTTTAGTACCTTTAATAATGACACCATCTTCCATCAACATCTCATCTCTATAAGGAAAATAAGGTTGCACTTCTGCTGGTACACAAGATTGCTTTGACAGCCATCCAACATTGATGAAGTGGTTCAGCTTTTGCAAAATTGCATCAGTCTTTGTATGCTCTCTTAGCTCATCAAGTCTTGTGGTAGAAAAAGTATGCACTTCCATGACACTGAAGTAAAAATTCTCCATATCAAGCTTTGCTGTGGTATTTCTGGGTGATCTGGACAAGGTATCAGCCAGATAAAGAAGTTTGCCTTTTGTATAGACCATTTTGAAGTTGTACTTTTGTAATTTGAGCATCATTCTTTGTAGTCTTGCTGGAGCTGTATGCATAGGCTTCTTTAAAATAGTGACTAGTGGTTGATGATCAGTCTCAGTCTGGATAGCTCGGCCATAAATATAATCATGGAACTTTGAACATGCAAACACAATTGCTAAAAGTTCTTTCTCAATATGAACATACTGCATCTCAGTTTGGGTAAGAGTTCTAGAAGCACTGGCTACTAGTCTGCCCTCTTGAAGAATAACTGCACCAAGACCGAACTTTGAAGTATCACTGGAAAGAACTACTGGTTTGTGGACATCATAGTATCTCAACATTGGTGGACTGGGAATTTTCTGTTTCAAGTCATCAAATGCTGTCTGGTGTTGTTCCAACCATAACCAGTTAACATTTTTGCATGTCAGCTCTCTTAAGGGTGCTGATAATTCACTGAAGTCTGGTATAAACTTGCCCAAATAGTTAATAATACCAAGAAAACGCTGTAAGGGCAGGACATTGTCTGGAGCTGGCATCTCAAGAATGGCTGTTTGTTTGGAAGGATCTGGTCATAAGCCAGAACTGGTAAATAAATGACTGACATAAGTAACTTCTGGTAGCCTGAATTTACATTTCAGAGAATTGAGCTTTAGATTCACTTCACGTGTTCTTTCCAGAACTTTCCTGAGGTTTCTGTCATGCTCTCCTTTATTCACCATTGCCTCCAACTAGTTAATCATCTACTATTATAGCTCATAGATAGCCTAAAAAAAAATTGCTGCATTGCATGCTGAAAGACTTCACTGGCAGAATTTATTCCAAAAAGCATTCTGAGAAACCTGTATCTACCAAATGGTGTATTGAATGTAGTCAATAGTAAAGATTTGCAATCAAGCATTACTTGCCAAAATGTAGACGGAAAAACAGTGGCATTTAGCATGAGGGTAGCAACGTCCTCTACTGCACACATACAATGGTGGGATCTCTTTAATGCTTTGTTTAAGTCTCTTGGGTCAATACGTATTCTGATTTCATATGAGCTTTTCTTATGAGCGACTACCATGAGACACCCATTCAATTGGTTCTGTAACTGAACAACTCACACCTTGCTGCACCATTTTATCTAACTGGACTTTGACTCTGTCCTGCATAGCTATCAGAAGTCTTCTTGCTGGTCTGACCACTGAACTGACCTCTGGGTCTAATTTCATGGAGTAGACAACTGGAAGTTTACCTATCTTGTCCTCAAAAATATCAGCATACTCTGTAAAAATAGCTATACAACAGAAGGAGGAAGCTACTACTGTGCCTCTGTCTTGCATGGACACAGAAGAGATCCCAGGGGTAAATTTACGATCTCCCATCCACTCGTCAAGATTTCTCTTGAAGAGGGTCAGTGAAGGGCTCTACCTAACATGGATTGGGATTTTGTTCCAGAGTGAGGGGAGCCTCTGGGATATGAATCTGTCCCTCAAGCATGTTCTATTTATTTCTGTGCTGAGGTTTAAGTCCCTGGAGCGTGTAGCTCTAAGGGATTTGGATTTCCTGAGGTGGAGCATGTCCATTAATTCTGGGTTGGACATGGCTTTATACGCCAGGCATAGATCGCCTCTGAGTAGGCAGTAAGCAACTGAGTAGAGCTGGAGTTTCTTTAGCCGAACTGCATAGAGCATCTGTTTGAGTCTCTTGATCCTCTTGGAGAGGTACTTTTGGGGTCTTTCCAGTTGCTGCAGGTGTCGGGTAAGGTACATACCAAACGGGGCACTGTATTCAATTATGGGCCTGATGAGTGATGAGTAGAGGGGCACAATGACCTCTCTTGATCTAGATGTGAACCCTTTCGTGATAAGGTGGGCTATATAGAAGGTCCTTCTAACCACTTTGGCGACGTGATTGTCAAAGAAGAGGTTACTATCTACTTGGGTCCCCAAATCCCTAATTACTTCTTCCGTACTTAATGGATTACCACCTATGTGGTAATTTGTGGGCACTTGGTTTTTCCCAAAGGGGATGACTATGCACTTTTTGGGATTTAGCTTTAGGCCATGGCTCTGGCACCAGTTATCCGTCTCTGTGAGACCCTTTTGGAGGATGCTTGTGTCAGCCGGAGAGTCGGTTATGGCACCCAGTTTGCAGTCATCTGCGAACTTGGTCAGCCATAGTCCTCCTGTGTTAGCCTGTACCTCAGAGAAGTATATACCGAACAAGAGAGGTCCCAAGACTGAGCCTTCTGGGACGCCACTTGTAACTGGTTTAGAGTCTGACATGGCACCTGCAATTCTGACCATGTGGGTTCTATCCCTGAGCCAGTTTGCAACCCATCTTGTGACATAGGGGTTGATGTTTAAGCTGGTGAGCTTATTTATGATGCCCGAGTGGGGTATTGTGTCGAAGGCTTTTGCGAGGTCCAGGTAGACCATGTGGACTACCTTCCCTTCATCTATGGCCTTGGTAACTGTTTCAAAGAAGTCGACCAGGTTCAAGAGGCAAGATCTGCCCTTAACAAAGCTGAATTGGGTACAATCCAGTGTCTGGAGGTTCCCAATGTCTTTGTTTATGAGTTCCATGATGATACGCTCCATAGCTTTGCAGACCAGACTAGTCAGGCTTATAGGGTGATACTTTCCGGGGTCCGTTGTGGCACCACCTTTGTGGAGCGGGACCACTGTTGCTGTACGCCATTCCTTGGGTACATATCCTGTAGTAAGGCTGAGATTGAACAGTGACTTTATGTGAGGGTTCAGTTCTTCTTGGAGCTCATGTAAGATGCAGCCCGGGACACCGTCTGGTCCCACTGATGCTGTGTTTTTTGCTTTGGAGATGGCAGCTCTCACCTGTGTATCTGTGATGCCAGGGAGGCTACATTCTGTTGGGATAGACATTTGCTCTTTTGGGGGGGAAGGGGGGGAGAAGTTTGTACTGAACCTGTCTGCCAGGATGTTGGCAATGTCTGTGGTATCAGTGTATTTTTTTGTCATTTTGCACTAACTCAGAGCATATCTGGGAGTTGCCACCCAGATTCCTGACATAACTAAAGAAGGCCTTGTGATTATCTTTAGCATCTTGTGCAATTTTGTTTTCAAAGCTGGCCTTAGATGATTTTATGAGGGATCGTAGTTTCTTGCTAGTACTGATCAGAGATGCTTTCCCTTTTTGGGATTTTGCTCTATCATGGAGTAGCTTCCTCCTTCTGTTGTATAGCTTATTTATGGCCGGGGTCCACCAGACAGGTCTCCTGCCTTTGGAGGAGTGAGTCTTGGTTTTATTTGGGATAGTACGATCCATGCATTCTGGTAGGTGTCCATAGAATGCATTTGTAAAGGATTCTGCGGTTTGGGCAGTATTTTCCACTGGCCCATGGGCTTTGAAGGATTCCACCTCAGTTTTGAGAAGTGTGAAGTTTGCTTTTGAGAAATTCTTCACCGTGGTTTCCTTGGCTGGGGGTGGGGGTGGGATATGGATGTCCAGTGAGATTAATTTATGGTCTGATCTTACCAATGAGGGGCATACCTCTGGTGTGGAACATTGAGTCCCCATGTTGGTGATGACCAGGTCCAATATGTTTTCCCCTCTTGTGGGAGTGGTGACCCATTGTTCCATAGCATTTGAGTTTATAAATTCTAGGAACCATTGGGCGAGGGTGTTGGGGCTTGAGTAGTTTTCCCAGTCAATGTTTGGATAGTTGAAGTCACCCAATATTATTGTGTTTGGAGAGACCTTCATATTCTCCAGTGTTCTCAGGAAAGCCGAGTGGGGTTCTTGAGTTTGGGAGGGTGGTCTGTAGCAGGCTACAAACCAAAAGGAAGTTTTGCCCACTGTTAGATGCACATGGATGGTCTCCATTTCTTCGTGCAGTGCCACTAACCTGGAGGTGTGGGTATCTTTGATGAATATGGATACTCCTCCTCCTTTTGTGGTTCGGTCCGAGTTTTGGGGCCGAAAAGCATGGTATGAGGTATAACCTGGTAGTGCTGGGGTGCTCTCAGGAGTCTTGAACCAGGGTTCTGTTACTGCACAGATGTCGATATTCTCCATACTGAGGAGAGCTTTGAGCACGTGCATCTTGAGGTTTAGACTTCTGGCGTTGAGCAGCTTTTTGTGTGTGTTGTCTATGGAGGTGGGTTTGTCTTTTGAGCCTTGCCTAAAAAAAGTACTATGGGGGTGGCAAGAGCCTTAGCCAGTATTCGAAAGCCCAGGGGTGAGAGGTGCAAGCCGTCCCTAGCGAAGCAATGTGGCTTGTCGAGCATGTCATCCCAGGCTGACAGACACTGGCTCCCCTTTGAATGACACCAATACTTTAGCCAATTGTTAAAATTGATCATTTTGTCTTTATACTGTGGCATCATTCTTGGTGAGGGCAAGATGCTACTCAAGGTCAGGGTCATACCGGCCTGGGCTACATGATCAGAGAGCTCCTCTATGTCTCTTTTCATGTAGTCCAGGGAGGTATGTCTCAGGTCATTCACACCAGCATGAACAATGATGGAGTCATATTTGTACCTGCTTTGGAGTGACCTGAGTGCTTGTGTTATGTGGCAAATCCTGGCACCCGACAGGCAGCTTACAGTGACCTTCTCCTTGTTCAGTCTGGTGAATGGGACGTCAGTGTGTCTGACAATAGAGTCACCTATTACAAGTGTATTAGGTGTGTTGTTTAGCCTTAAGAGCTGTGACTGTGTGGCACACTGACTTTGTGAAATATGTGATACGTGGGTATTGTTGTGGGGTAGTGGTTGCTTGGATGAATGCTTTGGATGTCTCTGCTGCTTTGGCAGATTTTTATTTAGAGCCTCCAAGTATGTTTTTGTGTGCTTATGTGTTTGGTTGCTGATGTGATAGGTCTACGTGAGACTGGATTTGTGGTGTGTATGGTTACCTTCTCCTCCTGACTGACTGTGCCAGTATTGGGTTGAGAGAGCTCAGCCTCCAGTTTGGCTATATAGTTGCATCTCTCACATATATTTGAGCTTGTTGGGAGGAGGAGAGGGTGGTCTGTGTACATGAGGCAGTTGTAACATTGCCTCAGGATTCCCAGATTCACCAGCTGGACTGGGGAGTAAACCCGAAACTGACTTTTGGACATGCCAGAATAGTATAAGGAACTGCTTTTTGACTGATCAGAAAGGACCAATAGGGAGCAAAGTACTTATAAGGCGTATAAGAGGGTGTAGTGCTTTAGTTTATTAGTGTTTACTTATAAGATTACTTATAAGAGCAAGTGCAGGGGCTTCATAATGAAAATAAAGTGCTTACTTTGAGATTTAGAACAGTTCTAAGGGAAAAAGTGAAGAGCAGACTTTGTGGAGCCGGGAATAGTTTAAACCTGTTTAAGCAGCGCTGCCCGATGCTGCGCTATGCGCAAAATGGCGCAAAACCGCGCTAAAGCAGGTTTTAAAGCAGGGGACTTGAAAGAGCTAGGAATTAGCCCAAAACAGCCAATAAACAACTAGTTTCCGGGCTGAGACCACTCCTCCAGGGACAGATAGGCTGCTCAAAGCTCCCCACTCTCACTGGTGAACAGAGAAGCTTCCCCCTATCCAAGTAAGGATATGGGCAACACAGGAACTTGTACTGAAGCCCAGAATTCAGCAAAACCCGAACTCAGAACTATTCTATGTGCTTACATGATGGACTTCTTTGGTAAAGGAAAGCAGTTTCATTTTTAAACTGTCTCTGAGAACTAATAATGACTGTACAGGTCTTTTGACTACATAAAACTACAAGCTGTAACTGTTCCCAGCTGAATAGCATGAAAGCACTATTGAGCCTTCGGTTTGCATCTCTTCTCCTCCATAAGCAACAAGCTTCGCACAATTGGAAAAATTAAGTTGTTCACCAGCTCTTACTCTAGCAAATGTTTCTGCTGACATATCTCTTTGAACCAGTGTTCACTTTGAGATCTGTGGGTTTACCATTAATCAGGATAGTACAAAACACTTTGTTTTTTGCCAACAAATCTACTGCAGTAACCTTTTCACCAACCACTGATACACCTACACAGAAAGTAGAGTTGCAGCTTTCTATATGATCAGCTTGTTTTTTGAGTGACCTTTCTTAATAAATGAAATGAGGCTTGCTTGATTTACAAAGCTTTTGAAAGTGGTTCCATTTTTTACACTTGTGGCATTGCTGACCAAATGCTAAGCACTTTTCTCTTTTGGACTCGTGATTGGCACAATTACGACAATTAACAATGAGACTTAACTTGGGTTATGCTGACTCACCTCTGTGCTGCACTGAGCAAGTCCATTTCACTGGGCTAGTCTTAGAATTTGCTAGAAAGGTAAGGGCTTTTCCTGGAAATCCCGCAGGGGCTGCAGCTGCCATGTGCTTAGGCCTGTTTCTGTTAGCCAGGTGCTGCATGCTGTCTACATTTGCTCTAGAGGCTGTTGAAACCATGTTGTTATCACTTGCAAGCATACTGGTGTGCCTCTCTGTAAGCTCATGTATTTGACAAATGTCTATGGCTTTGTTAAATGTTAAATCACTGTCTCGAAGGAAAATCTTTCTCACCGAAGCATTATTAACACCACACACAAGCCTGTCCTTTATCAATTCATCTTTCAAATCACCAAATCTGCACATTTTTGCTTTGTTTCTCAAGTCAGTAATGTAAGCTGCAAAAGTTTCTCCTGACTTTTGGTCTCTTGTAGAAAATAAATGCCTCTCCAATGTAACATTTGTCTGGGGGTTACACATTTCTCTAAATTTATGTTTCAAGCACTCAGGGTCCTCCCTTGATTCAGCTTGTAGAACAACATGACAGCATTTCCTTTCTCCTACATATACTGCTGGTGCATACACAAATGAATGCTCTCTTCCAATAGCTTCTGACCAAGCTAGATTAAGCAGAATAAATAACCTTGTATGTGCATCTTTATCAGAAAAAGCTGTTTGTATGAAAATGTCGTATTCCTGCTCAAATACTCTCCAATTCTCTGCAATATTATGATCAAACACAATTGGACTGGGTCTGTGAAATGCCTTTGCCATGCCAACACACAGTACTAAAGACCCTTGGAATTATGTATGAACATACACGCATATACATCAGAAATTTACGCCAGAAACTTGTAATTATGCTCAACAGCTCAATAGACTCGTCAAAATAACTGCATTTTGTGAAATAAGTCTCTGAAGCACAAGAACACTTTGAAATCACTGTACTTTGCTAAACCACTCTTATCAATGTAAAAAACACTTCAAAATGACTGCACTTTGCAAATGAACTGTACACAGCACAAGAAACTTTTCAAAATGACTATACTTTATGAAATAACTCTGTACAGTGTAAGAATGAATTGTAATTTGCACACAGTAAACTCATCGAAATAACTGTACTGTAATAAAGCACACACTACGAACACTTTGCACACTCTGAAATACTTTGAACAAGTCTAGTTATACTTTGAATAGCTTTAGTCATTACAAAATAGTAGCTCATATCAAAAAAGTGGTCATTTACTAAAAAAATGCAGTTGCTTTGCTTTTCCATGCTCATTTTACCCTTTTATTGTACTCGTTATGCTTGTTTTACTGTTATCATGCTCATTATACTTTTCTTGTGCTCGTCTTACTTTTAACATGCTTGTTATGCAAATCATAAGTAATTTTCAACGTTCTCATAAGTATTTTGAATAACTTTATCAAATACCGTGGTTTTGAACACTTCAATTAATCACTAATGCTTTTTGGGCTTTTCAATTGATTAATAATACATTTTGTGCTTTGTGAATGCTTTCTATCATTTTCTTTACGTAATAAGTCATTTATGCTAGTCTTTATTACATTTGTTTCTGACCTTTTTCAATCATTTGAGCAGGTAGGGACAAAACATCTAACACCATGCCGTTCAGATATGCCACTTCTGGTACCATGTTATTCAGACATCCCACTTCTAACACCATGTCGCTCGTCCAGTCAGGATAAAACAGACAAACAATTGTGGGTTTGGTTCAAGCAGCTTTATTACACAAAACACATCAGGATTGAGGCTTAGTAACTTAAACTTAAGTAAACTTATAAACAGACTGACCACTGTACTCATACATGTTAACACTCTGGCTGTTCACTCAAAATGGCACTGCTGCCTGCTCGTGCTCTCTATTTATACACGTGCCCTCACTTTGAAATGCTTCTTAAAGTCACAACACAGCCTCTGTTCTACAGCTTGGACACTCTAAATTGGCCCTAGATGTGAGTGCGTTCGTGTGTGCACCTTCTGTGGAAGGTTGGGTGCCATGCTGGCAACGTAACACTGTAAAACTTCACTGCCAATCATTCTGCAGACCATTGCTCTGCTGTGGCAACCCCTAATGACAAAAGTGGAAAGGAGAAGAAGAATGTAGTGGGTAAGATAACTAAAGCACCATTTATAATTATTTCTGGCTTCAGAGGTGAACCTAAGTTCATGAACTCCTTTAGAGGACCTCATAGCATTTTTCAGTTTTTGTAATGCTTTTGATATGTTCATTGAGAAGAGGAGTTTGGGCGTTCCTATATAATTTAAGGAATGTCTTTCTTTTGTTGTAGAGTTTACTTATGGTAGTGGACCACCAGCGTGGTTTATTTTTGTATTTCTCATGATACTGAGTAGTGGTAGGGACTGCTAGCTCTATGCATTTTTCTACATGGGTGTATAATTCCTTAGTGATGTTTGCTGCTGTATTATGGTTAGGGCTGATGCATTCAAAAGTGAAATTTGATATTTCATCATAGAATACTGTGAGACTGACATATTTATAGTCTTTAAATTCAGCAGGGTTTGGTGCAGGGAGTTTTGGGAGTGTAAAGGAGACGATCACAAGTCTTTGGTCTGACTTCACTAAGGAAAGAAGGTACCAGAGGAGTAATGCAAGAGGCAGACATATTTGTAAGCATTTGGTCAAAAATGCTGTGTCCTCTAGTAGGATTTTTTACCAACTGCTCAAGGAAGATTTTGTTTATAAAGTGTAGGAATGTTTTGCCACATCTGCAGTTTCTTCACCAACAATACCTTATCTTAAACCTGGTATACTAAAAACTCAGCTGCAAGGGCTAGAACACACCTGCATTTTTTTCCAGTTTTATAACCATTGCTAGATCTGCCACTAATCTACCCAGTAAAACTCATTACTGTATAGCACTGCAAAAAGAAACTGATTTGAGCTAAAAATATCCTAGTCTTTTTCTCAATTTAAAATAATTTACAACATAATATATGCACCAAATAAACACTCAAAACCAATAACCAAGAGTAAATTTATAATCCCACCAGACTACTAAGATCTTCAGTCAAAATGTACTAATTATCACAAAAGCAAACAACCTCTTTAAAGATTCCTCATGCATAACTGCAGTAGACAAAATATGGAAATCTTTCCCATCAGACAGAATTAACCTAGGTCTTATATCCTTCCATGCAAACTTAAAAAATGCTCTTGTAAGTAGTTTGTATTGCTGATGCATTCTTTTTTTCATAGAAATTTTCCTCTACTCAAGTAATATTGATGTCATCCTCTAAATATTCATACAGATAGTTGCAGCTGACAGTATAAGTAGTTTATGTGAAGTTATTGTCCCTATTCATATACACTTCAGTTACTTTTCCAAAATGTCATACTAACCTCACCTACTATTCCATGACAAACATGTCTCTTAAATACACTTTTTGTCTGATTGCTAACACCTGCTTCTTTCTAACCAAATCCTCTGACCCAACCAATTTTTGATCCCTACATATTTTCAAAACACCTTACATTCATCTTTTATACTATTATATTTAAATAGTGTAACATGCAGTTTTTTATCAGTCTTTTTATCTATGTTATTTTCTGCACTGCTTTTTAATGTATTTGTACTTTTGTGAACTATGTTATCATTTTTTTCAATTTGTAATTACATTGTAAAAATGCTATTTTGGTGCTTTTCTCACTTGGCCTACTCTGAAAAGGGGCCCTTTTCTGTTCAATTGGACCACCAGGTTAATAAACTGAAAATAAACAAATAAACAAAACTAGTGCACACAATTTGCAGACAGTGCATGGATGAAGATGTACTAATTATATCTAATTAGTTTGCCATTAACTATCAGCAATAAGCATTGTGAATGCAGATCACGTGGACGTAAGAATGACATTATATAAATAAAAGCACTTATTTGTACTTCAAATTGTATATATATAGAGAGAAAGATATAACAACTAGCAACATCTTATCGGAGGTGGTTCCTCAGGTTTTCAGCTCCACTATGGATCGAATTCTAGCAACAAAAAAGGGTCTTCTGAATCTTCTGTCTGAGCATATGTAGTTTGGTCTTGCTGAACTTATCTACTTGCATAACATTTGTTCTATATATCAGGCAATCATTCTGTTTACATAATGCAGAATATATGAAGCAGGAAGTAGCACTTTGTTCTATGTTGATAATGTGCCAACAGGATAAGTGATAAGCCTTTCTAGTTATCTGCCTACTGTCCAGATAACAGAGGTTCATCAGGTGCTATAATGAGGGGAGAATATTAGCAAAACCTGAAGAAAGATACACCAGAGTAAGTGTCCTAACCACAGTGAGTCTTGGGAGACTTGGGCTGGAAGAAAAAAAATATGGCTAGTGTGGGGAGAACTACCTTACCATAAGAGTGCCTCACATGACCCACAGCCATTAGCTGGGGTGGTCCCCTAACCATACTGCCCTAAAGGCTTCTGCTGCTAGCAGACATATGTGTAAACGATAGCCCTGGTTGGATGACCTACTATGAAATCTTTCACAAATTAAGATCTTACCTTCAGAGATATTTTTATGTCAAAAAATGGTGCAAAAATTGCCTGAACCCAGGTTGTTGTATGGTCTATAGATTTGACTAATGTAACTGATTAGACTCATCAGGAATATGGACAATCCAGGACCAAAACCTTCCAGCAAATTAGACTGAAACTTGGTGCCATGCTGCCAACTGTTAAAAAGCCTATGGCACTGAAATGAGCAGTTTTACCAGTGGAGTAACAATGATTGTCGGCTTTTAGTAAATGGGAAAAAAGTAGGTTTGCCTCAGTTTTCTCCTTTCCATGCTATTTCTGCTCAAGGAAGCATGTCAAAGGAAGGAAGATGCTGTTAGGCAGATATTGGGGAGCATAATAAAGGGAGGGTGTAGGTAGAAAGAAAAAGCATAACCTGTACAAATTGTTCTGGCTTAAAGAAGGCACACAGCATAATGGACAGGGTTTATGAATACATTTAAGAGTTTCAGATGTCCCCATAATGGGGGCATACTTAACTAAGAAGAGGGAGATATAGATACAGCTCATCTCAGATGGAGAAAGAAGCTATCTTTCTGTCAAAATCAGCTTTCAAACTCAGATAAAGACTGCAAGGCATTATACGTCTTCTAGTCTAAATTCATTCATTTTATATTTGAAATGCTAGTTGCAATGCAAAAAAAAAACACAAGAGTTTTAAGGAAATATGTTTTTATGGAAAAAAACAGGTACAATTGCTGAGGTTTGTGTAATTGACATTCTACACTAAATACCATAGATACAACATGTGGTTATGCTAGATTCTTGGTGCTTGTTCAAAATTAAAAGAATGTTGTAATGCTTGGGGACTGCAATGCTGAAAAACACTGTAAACTGATATGCCTTGTAGTCGATGGCATTATGCATGCTGAGAGGCACCACCAGTATGGATTACATCTGTAGACTGTCTGTCTTTCTTTTGCCATTTCTTTCTGTGTAAATGAACACTTGTTGAAGCATTGAGATAAGTTCAGTATGCACTGTTTTATTCAGCATTTGGAAACCCTTATTTATACATTCTGATATGCATCTTTGTAGTGTAACTGATTTTACATATTTTGGGAGGATTTTTTTTGTTGCCAGACATTGCCCACTTTGTATTATGTACTGTGGTGTAAGAAAGAAAAGGCTAATTATGACAGAAAAAGGAGAGACTGTGCTTATAAGATAGGAGTTCACTTACTATTGTGCTTTATAGATGTTATTATTTTTATTTATGTATTTATTACATGTTAAACGGAAATGTCCAACTTGGTAGGCTTATTTTTTGTCAAAGGTAGTGCAAGAAAGTACAATTTATTATATACACAAGTCACAATTACACTGTAATACACAATTCAAAAGAAATAAACTATCGGCAGAGCAATAAACTATCGGCAGAGCAATAAGTTAAAAACAAAACTTAATTATGGCAAATTTACAACTGCTTATAAGGGCCACTAAAAGATCACTGATGTTAGTAGATGCATCTTACTTCCCGTTATGTGAAGAAGCAAAAACCAAAAAGCAATTTAGTGCAAAGAATTAAGGCTGTGAACCACCAGCAAACTTCTCATTAGATCTGAACCTTTCAGGTTTCATTTGCCTCCTGTGTTATTCTTAACTCTCACCTAATCAAACAGTGGTCCTGTGCTCCCCATGGAGAACACTCTTACATATCTGTGACTACTGGTTTGCCTGCTTAATAGAAAGTGCTGACAAATGTTTACTTCTTGGCCTTAGCCTATTTTATTGTCATTATATTTAAGGGTGCTGCAAGAAGCAATGTCTGCCCACTCCTGCACTTTTTTCTGCAGGAGTGTGGCTTTCTTGATCTTTATATTTAATTTATGGCCTTCTGCATCTTAAATGTTGCATTACTCAGGCCATTACTGGTTGTTTGTTTTAACTGTTGCTAGCTGTACCTTCTTGTTTATATTCCATAATTATTTATAGGTGGCAGATTTAAACACAAACATAGTCACGAGATTATATTTTTCCAAGTTAGTATCAAATCTAGTTAAAAAGAAAACAATTTGTTTAAAGAAAGGTTGCTTGACTGCTACTGGAGCTCCATTTTGAGCTGCAGAATTATTCAGTACAGGATACATATATCCCTGATGTACATGCAACTGTAACATGTATAAGTGAATTTAAAAGCCATGCTAAACCTTCAGTTAATTTAGTCTGCAGGGTCACTAACATAGGCAGTTTGCAGATCATCTGTGATAGTAGTCAATGAAGTATACAAGCCTAAACTTTCTTAAAGAGTGATAGAATGCATTAAATGTGAATGAAGAGTGTGAATATTGCTTTTGTGATGAGCTTTGTAAACCCAAAAAATGATATGTTTATAATATAACGTCAGGCAGTCTGACATGCCTATAAAGTTTTGGATCACTATGTATGAACATTATTTTGTTATCATTTGCTTCCTATATACATTTTGTGATGCATATGATTTTTGTGAGGGCAACCCAGGAGCACTGCCTAGGTAAGTTACTCACACAAAGTCAGAGAGTAGGCCAGTGAAGGAAGAAAGAGTAAATCCCTATACCGTTCCTGCAGGAAGTAGATCAGTAAGAGTTTGGTAGCTTCATTTTCTGCACTGTGAGGCAGCACTGAGTAAAGCCACAGAGCAGTGGGCAAATTTAAAAATAGCAGGCGGTCAAGTTAGGATTGCCCCAAGCTATGGCAATGCTGTATTTCCCGAACGTCTTCTTTTTCTGATAAATTACTGAGGATTACATTCAGTCAGTAATTCTAATCATTCAAGTTTCATAGTTATCATTGTTCAGAAAATGCATGTTCATGAAACACCTGTTGCTCTGTTAACATTTCAAGTGAAATAGAGTTATCTGAGACTTAAGGCTCTGGGCTATTAGCAAACTAATTCCTGTAGTCAGAAGTACAAGGGTTTGAATCCTTCCACCTCCATTTGTCTATTTTGTGACTTTGAGCAAGTCACAGTCAACATCAGGGATAATCAACCAATGCTGTAAACACTGGCTCTAGGTGATTTTGGTCACACTAGCTAATGCTGATATAAAAATGGGAAAATGGGGGATGCTGATAACAACCAAACAGTGCTCCAGGGTCACCCCTGAAAAGGGACACTTTGTCCAGTGGGTTTACCTGATTAACAAATAGATAAAATAAAACAGTATTTCATATTAGGCCCTGTTTGGGTGAGCATGGTCATGTGTACAGATGCTGTGCCTTAGCTCTATGCTTCACCTAAAATGGGCAACTTACATGAAGTTTTAAACAGTGCAACTGAAAATCTAAATGGTGACATACTGGTAAATAATATGCACGAATAGTTAAGCTCTTTCAGTGAAGACATCCGAACTTGTACTATAGATTATCTTTAAAAAGGTGCAGGTTTACTCCAGAGACATCTTCAGTATGGAAGAAGGAGTACACACTGATCATCAGATGATATTCGAGAAATCTGAGCGGCAGTAGAGACCCTCTTAAACCTTAAGTCAGATCAAAGCCACCAAAACATATCATCATGCCATCCTTTTATAATTATTGCAGGTGACAAAGGCATAGAAGGATGATGGTGACACACTAACAAAGCCTTCAGGAAATGCAAATCTGTCACAAAAGGTAGAGTCACATATGGATGACATGGAGAATCAAGCTCATAACAATTTGAAGCAAATCGGATGCCCAGAAAAGGTGGAGTGAGCAAATACTATAGCTTTTATGGCTTCATCAGAGAAGAGTTTCAACCAGTTGTAGAGAGGGTGCGTAGAATCACTCAAAAGGTCAGTAACAGAAACACGCCTCATAATTTTATCATAACATTCCTTAGTTACAAGACCATAAGGCAGCAGTGAGGAAAGCTAGAGATCTGGGGACAAATTTAAAAATAGCAGTAAGATTAGGATTGCCACAGACTATGGCTATTTCAGGGAAAGAAATCCTCTGCCCCACTCATGAGAAAGTCCTGAGAAGTGTGATTTTAATACAGCTGAGATACTTAGTGGTATTATAGGTAATTCAGAGAGATCTTTCTTATTGTTTCAACAAAACAGAAGCAGTTGAGCAGTTTTTAAACACAACAGCCATACCTGAGTAGTTGGCTTGTGCTATTGCAGTGCTTGAGCACCATGCTGGGGCAGAGAAGAAAGGGGAATGACCCACCTTAGTCTTACCAATAAAGTCACCAGAGTAGAAAAAAGGTAAATAAGCAATCGGATATAGTGGAGCAAAAATCTTCAATTCACAAATCATTAGATAATACTCAGTTTGCCTATCCTGATAGTTGCGGGTCCCCAATAAAATTGATGGTCCTGGCACAATCGACTGCGTCAGAAGACAAGGCAGAAATGGATTTTTCCACCAGAAAAATCACAATCCAGGATGTCATGAAGATATAAGCTGCCACTGGAACCACAATTAATTCTGTCACACAGACTGGGATGCATCTTGTACCCAAGAAGTGACTGTGCAGAGTTTGCTGACTCTTGATATTTTTTCCTTACTTATTGCTGATTTCCTCCTTTCCTGTGTTGTAAAAAGTATGCAGATCATGAGAGCATGTGCTGCAGCCAAAGTAGTTTTAATAAATCAGACTTTTTTAAGGCACTGCTTGGAGTAAAGGAAATGAGATGCAAGACATGATGGACTCCAGCATGCATTATATGAATTGTTGGCTATAAAGGAACATGCATGGACTAGTTTGTTACCTGATGTGCGACAATTCCACAAGGTTTTTTTTTTTTTTTTTTGCTAAGAGGGATGTACATTCATGTGGATAAGGATATAGACACAGTACGATAGAAATGGGAGTTGGGGATTGACATTGTAGAATATATGCTTATAACACTTCAGAAGAAAAAATAAAAACTGAATAATATCAAAGAAATAATGCAGAAATAACGAACGTACTCCACAGTGATTCATTTAGCTTTCGTCCCTTTATTCAGTATCGGAACATCTTCAGAATGGATCAAATGGCAAGTGGCAAAAAATATAATAAACACATCAAGCTCATGAATATTTACAAGTAAACAACTAAGCCAGTAGTAATAGCACTACTTAGTACACTCAAACATATGCATACGATAATACATAAATAAGTAAGTCATAGCAAAACTGTTAAAAGTCAGAACCTTCAATAACAGTAAATACCTCTGCACAATAAAAGTATATGTGCATAAAAATATGTGCATGAATATATGTGAAACCAAATAATGAAATCCAATATATGAATAGAAGAACCATTACTCATATACAACTCTAGAGCACACAAAATGAATGATTATTGAAACCACTTAAGGGCACATCTTAAATTAAGAGATTCATTCAGTCCAGGAAAAAATTCTGCCTTCAACCGTAGCTGCCATTTCAATTCCTGGAGTTGTAACTTACAGTCACCATCACCAAAAAACACATCAATCTGTTAAAGTACCATAAACTTAAACTGTGTGAAACCATTACATAAAACACTGTGTTTACTGAGAGCATTAACTGGGTCTTTGTTTCTAATGGCACCACAGTGTTCTTTTATTCTGTCACTTAATTTTCGGACAGTTTTGCCTATATAAAAATTAGAACATGTAGAACAGACTGCGCAATATACCACCATGACAGAATTGCAATCACATCTTTTATCAAACGAGACTGTAATATTACAATGTGGAAATGTGTAAGCATCACCTTTGAGAATATGTTTACAACAAAACATTTTCCACATTCATGCATACCTTTAGACGAATTGTCAAGTATGACGGGTGTCAAACTGAATGGTTTGTCATTTTTTTCAAAATAGGATTTCAAGGTTTTTGTCCTTTTGTATGTAAACATAGGAGCAGAACTGTTTTTGATGGTTTACCACTGAAATGTCGCCATACCATTGCACGGCTATAAAGTATTCAAACTACAGATGTTTGAATACTTCATATGTGTGCAGGTTACATGAGCAAACATTATATTTGCAAATGGACTGTGCATTCACAAATATAATGTTTGATTATGTACAGGGATCGTGCTACAGTGTGGTTAGGGAAATACATTCCTTTCCTCACTGTAGTGCGATCTCGGAGGTGGAATATATAGTTGGGGGGTGGGACGCAGCCCCCCACAGGAAGGTGCAGGAGGGCTTTCCTCCCCTTCATAATCTGGATGTTAGGTGTGCTAGTTAGGGAGTAGCAGCAAGGGTGGCATTGCTGTTAATGCCGAAAATGTCATGTCCGACATTTTCGGCATTAACAGCTGATTTTCGACATTAGGACGTTTAGGTTATGTGTACTTTCGGCAAATTAGTTCGCTGATAAGTACCTTTTTTTTTTACTTTCGAGATTTCAATAGTAAATTGTTTTGGATGTTTATATCTTTAACCTTCATGGGTTTTATTAGGGCACTGCATGGAACCAAAGAGAAGAGCTGCATAAAAAGCTGGAATTCAGCTTGTATTATATGGATTTTTGTCTGTAAAAGTGCTTACGCATAGACAGATGTGCAAACAAGCCTCAAGTATTTACTAATACAATCAGTAATAATTCTATTTTATTTCTCTACTTCTTCTTCCCACCTGTACTGAATCAGTTCAATCGCTTGATGATATCTCTTGCAAGTTATGTCAGGTGTGTATATATTCTGTGAAATGTATTGTTATTGACAAGCATTTTATTTAATTGTTCTAAATTAAGTTCCTTGTGATGCTGTGCTGTTTGCAAGTTACTAACATCTATGTATTGAGTGTGCAATCATTGATCAGCCTCGGAGCAGTGGGTCTGTGTAGCTAGACAGAGTGACATATTATTATTGGATGGCTTTGCTCATAATACACATTGAATATTTACCAGATTTAGGAAATGACATAATGGTGTAAAGCAAAAAAAAAAAGATATTAGTCTGAATGAGGATTTATGTAAACATAAGGAAGGGTAGAAGACTGAAGGCATGACATGGGACGTAAAGGGAGTAGCAATCTCTATGAAAGCTAGAATGATATTAAAGGAACATAAAAAATACATGGAATTTTATACTAATGTAGAAAACAAAGATAAAAGAGAAGAGTATGCAGAGTTGTTGAAGGGGGTGGAAAGGCTGTGCAGGACACCAGTTGGACCAACTCCACTAAAAGGGGGTGCGGGGGTAATAACATTTCATGAGCCATTAGGACGAGGTAAAAAGATGATGCTGTTTAAGGGCTATCAGAGCCGAATAAGTGGTGGGGGATATAACCAGATGTTTGCAGTATTTAACAGAAGTATCAGGGCTTACCCTAAACCTATAGAAAAATGCTTTACTCCCCTTCTTAATAAGGAATGTTAAATGCAACTACAGAATCAGTCAAATTTCCCTTGTTGGATAATAAAGGTAAATATATATGTCAAGGTTATTATGACATATAATCTGCAGGATATAGTACTCTAACATCTAAGTCAGTCTAATAAATGGAAAAAGCTACACATGCCTTTCTTAACTAGAATTAATATTGTCAGGATTTTCTTTCTCCCTAAATTCCTCTTCATAGCAAGAAACTTACCACACATGGCATTGGGGAATTATTTGAAAATGTTTCAGTCAGTCATGATGGATTTTATATATGGGATGCTAAAAGACTATTTACCCTTAAGAGGCATGGGGACTGGGGGTACCAGACCTTCAAACATACATGGCTACATCTGTAGAATTGCAATATTGTAGGCATAGAGTTAAGCAGAGACCAATATGGCATGAGAAAAAAGGGCAGAATATTCATGATAAGACCACCAATCAAACAAAAACAAAGGAATAAAAAGTTTGGGATCCAGGAGGATTAAGAGGCTTAATTCAAAACGTTTGTTTTATGAGGTGTTTGAACTTAGAATATAGTCAAGTTGGAATGAGAATCTTGGGATTAGCAGGCTGAAGACTGATTCTAAAATCACCTAGTAGCCTGAATGGGTGAGATCAGGCTTGCTTTTCTTTCCAGACATGATAGAATATGATGAGGGAACATCCTAACTTTTGCAGAGATCACTAGAAAAGCTCACAATGGGCCTAAATGATGGCAGCATTTACAGTTACAATCCATTATACAAAAGGTATGGAAACAGTTTGGAAGAGGAGGTCAAAACTGCATTTTAGAGATACAAAAAAATTCTGATGTTGACTCTAATGCTGAGAAATATATATATATAAGCTAATATTGGAGGCTAAAGGTTGGTATTTGATGGAGCTTAAAAAGTAGGAAACAGACCTAGGATGTAATATAGAGCCTGCACTTTGGGGGGAAATCCTGAACAGAACAACAGATGCAAGGCTTCCATCTATGACTGTTTTTACATCGTTGAAAATAGTATATCAATGGCATCTTACTCCCTCACAAGTTTATTGTAGGGGCTGGACAGAAAGGGATAGTTGCTGAAAATCTAGAGAATACATGATAGATTTGTTTACATAATTTGGAAATATAGAAAGTTAAGGGAAACATAATATAAAAGACATTATTGGCATAGCTACAAGAATACAATTCTCTTTGGCCACAGATAGCCTATACAAAGTGATGGGTACTGGCAGGCACATCAAAGGGACAACCCACACAATGTTTTGGATCACTCAGGTAACATCTGTCCTGTTTGCTGTGTTTTAAAAAATTAAAAGGCCTTATTATTGAACAACAAACAACAAACTACAACACATATGGCAAAGTGTCAAGCAGCATTTTTTGAAAGCAGAGACTGTTCTGAATTTAATGAGTATAGCTGTATATAGATAGGTTAAAATAATGGTGAGATATGGTTCTAAATACAATATATGCTGGGTGAATAAAACAATGTGCTAATGGTTACAAGAGGATAAATGAATATTGTTTAAATGCGTATATCTTAGCTTAAGCTTACAACGCCTTGAAAATGCTAGAATTGCTACATTTTATTGGTGAGCTTTTTATTCTGTCTTTATATTTTTTTCTTGTGAATTTATGATTGTTCGTTGGTACTTAATAAAACATAAATATCATTTAAAAAAAGAAAAAAAAGAATGCTCCTTTTTGGACTTTTGTCCTCCCATTATTTTGGCCTTATCCATAATTCTTGGGAAAGACTGACAGATATTTTGGTCTGCTCCTTGTAAAATTAGTGGCTTTCTGACAAATTGTTGTGGATTGCAGTTACAAAATAATATATGCTGTTAACATGTGAGCTTCAGACTTTATATCCTTCAGAAAATGCTTTTGAATGAAATGCTTGTTAATCTAGCACACTTTTTAAGTATATAAGAGAAATATTTGAAATCTGTTCCTGATTTTGTGTCTTTGCCTCTAATTCGTGAGCCAAGAGGGTGAGATGGCACAGTGGAGTTGCAATGGGTTGTAGTGTGTGGTTCTGATAATAACAGGCAGTGACACATCTCTGGGCCATTATCTGTGAATTTATTCATTCATTTGACCTCGAGCAGATATCTGAGGTATACAGTCATGCAAGTGGCTGTAACTGATAGGTGTGTGTGTGTGTGTGTGTGTGTGTGTGTGTGTGTGTGTGTGTGTGTGTGTGTGTGTGTGTGTGTGTGTGTGTGTGTGTGTGTGTGTGTGTATATTTGCAGTGGACATAGTTCCCAACTTTACCTGTTTTTTTTTTCTCATATTTGTGGGTGTGTTCCTCATAAAACTAATGGCTTTCTGTTGTGCACTGCAATCACTAAATAACAATAAACATGAGTTTCAGATGTCAGACCCATCAGAAAATGCTTGCCAATGCAAAATCTGTTACAATAACAACGTTCTAAGAATACAAGTCCAATATTTAATTTTTCTTCTGAATTTTGGGTCTTTGTCTCTGATTCTTTAGCTAACAAGGGAGAGAGCAAGGGGTGCAATGAGTTGCACTGTGTGGTTCTCACAGCACTGAGCAGAAATATACTTTTAGGTTATTACTTGTGTATTTGTTAATTCATTTGACTGCAAGCACACACCTGAGGTGTATTCAGTCTTACAAGGGGTGGTAACCGACATCTGTGTGTGCTTGCTTCCTGTGTCCAAGAGTAGCTGTGGTGTAAATAAAGAAACTGATTGTAGTAACATAAGCCATGGTGGTGCAGCGGTAGCATTGTCACCTCACAGTAAGAGGTTCTCCCATTCGATTCTTGGCTGGAGTGCCTTCTGTGTGGAGTCTGCATGTCCTCCCCGTGGTCAAGTGGCATTCAAAAGACATGCGTAGGTCGTGCCTTCATTGAAGGTTGGGTGCCGAGCTGGCACCTCGGCACCGTAAAAATCTACTGCCAATCATTAGCGGACCGGAGTTCCACTGTGGCGACCCCTAACTGGGAAAAGCCGAAAGAAGAAGAACAACATTGTAGTAATATCTTCAAGTCATGATCTTTGGGTATAATCTTTGTTTTCTTTGTTTTGCTGTCTGCTGACAGTGTGTTTATTGTCTGGCTATGAATCAGGTTGCTCGAATGAGGCCTATGAATTTATTGTTAACATTTTAACTATCAATACATTTTAATGAAGCTTGTTTTCATAGGCATGTGGATGTGAAAGGTATTTTGTAGAGCTACCAGTCTGTATAGCACTTAGAAAAATTAGTAAAGTTATGAGCTATTAATTAGCTGCTTCCTGTAGTGCAGGGTATGATTCCCTGAGCCTTCATTTGTCTACTGCCAAACCACACCCATCATTGTATTTCCTTGCAGAAGATGAACTGTCTTCACATTCTGTCTCTCACACTCTGTAAATATTGTAAATAGCTTTTTACTTTTGACTTTGTGTGAATTTGTTAAAATGTATCTGCACAATATTTTTCCACTATGGGCAATATTACTCATGCTTTGTATTATTTGATCTGTATTTGTACTTGTACTTTTATTTTTATCGGTCTGCTATCTTTACTGTAATCTGTTTCATGAAGCTTTTCTCCCGGACCTTCACTGAAAACGGGCACTCTGGGCCCAGTGGACTTCCCCGGTAATCAAACTGGAAATAAATAAATAAATGACAAACACAAAACTGCCAACAATGCTCCTGAGTAACCGAGTCTTATATACAAAATAAATCCAATAATCCAAATAAAGCAGCAGGACTCAGAAGTGGGTTCAGGTTCCAGTATAAAAACATTTAATAAAACACAAGCACTTTTATGGGTAAACCCCACTTCTTCAGATGTCAGTACAAACTAAATAAAATCATTCCCCCTTCTTATATACACATCACGGATCACATGATACACCAAGTAAAGCATAGCTCACATTTAAAGTTATCAGTGCTATAATTTAGCACTAAACATATGCTTTCCTAAAATACATATAATTAGTTCATAGATCAACAAATTAAAACATGCATATATAAGATAAATTATAAATTATAGCACTGATAACTTTAAATGTGAGTTATGTTTTAATGCATCTGAAGAAGTGGGGTTTAGCCACGAAAGCGCTTGTGTTTTATTAAACATTTGTATACTGGAACCTGAAGCCACTTCTGAGTTCCGCTGCTTTATTTGGATTATTGGATTTATTTTGCATATAGGACTCAGTTACTCAGGAACATCGTTGGCAGTTTGGTGTTTGTTGATTATTGCATTTTTTACCATCGTAGTTCTTGAGGGAATGGCTGATGGACAAGAAATAGTGGAATTGGACTATAATCCTGTTAACCTCCAACAAGGTAATGGTAAAAGTACAAACTCGTTATTAAAGTTTAAAAACCACAATGTTAATCCACTATTTGACCGTGTTCCTGATGGAATAGAAAATTATACAACTACAGCTGATATCGCAGCCTTGAAAAAGAAGCTGCATTTGCTTGAAAAAGATCTGTTCAAGCTGAAATGCCACCAGTATGAAAAGTATCATATGGAGGTTTGTTTAAAGGAAGAGCTTGTCCCTACAGGACTGCAGATATTGAAAATGCCCTCTCATGTTAATTGTGAACCTGAACTCCTGTCTGAGTGGCAGAAAATAAACTTTATTGCCAGTGGATCGTATATCAAGTTGTTAATAGCAGCCGCAGAAAGAGAGAGAGATTCATAATTTATCATTGTCCATTGTAACGGGATATGCTGAGATGCTGTCACTGTTTGAGGTCTCAATTGTAGACAAATATGTTATTGAGGCCCTTGATTCTTTGTCAGCATATGAAAGAAAGCTGGCAAGACAAAAGATAAGGAAAATTGTGAGAGATCGGCATGATTTTGAACAGGGCAATGTTTTTTCTTGGCCGAGGTTTGCTGAGAATGGGGGCATGGCATCTTAATTCGCAAAATCCACCTCTTACAACTGATAAATGCTTAACCAATGAGGAACCAGCTTCTGAGATGATTGTAAAGGTGAACTCATCTCTAGTCACTGCCCGAGTGAGTGCAGCAACCAATGATAAAATGAGTAGAGAAACATGGAATGACAGAGGATTCAAATAAGCAGCAAGAGGCTCACATTGAAGCTGGGGCTAGAAGAAAAATAATCCAAGTGATGGCGCAAGTGCATAACTCCTTTAACAGCCCAGATATCACAACGGAAACAAATCCAGCATTTAAGTTCTCTTTAGACCAACACAAACTGTCTTTTCCATTGCCAGGAAGAGAGTTAAGGGCAGTGAAAGAACAGCAGCCGAGGGGCAGAAGTCAGAGCCAGCAAAAAAGGAAATTAGAAGGGAATGTCATGAGCCCTGGTAACATCAAAAAAGCATTATTCAATGTAAAGGAGGGTTAGTCTGGAATTTGTCCAGACATAAACTGACCAATGATGAGCTTCAAGTTTTGCAGAAAGGACTCTCGTTTATTCCAACCAGGTACTCTGAACTCACAGATGTAGTATTTGATATAAAAATGTTCACTAGAAATCTGATGTTGAAATTAATGTTTAAATCTTCTGAGAATTATCAAGTTAAAACATGCAATGTTTTTAAGAAGCCGAGCACATTTACAACACTGTTGAATTCACTGGTAAATGCCTTTGAAAAACTACGTACTGAAGATGTTTATAAGGTAGGTAGAGTTACCACCTGTACCACTTTGAGAGGGACAGTCCCTCTTTGGGCAGTTGTGTCCTGCAAAGAAATCGAAAAAAATGGCAAATATCCTGAGATTTTAGGACAAATATATTTCCTATATTTTATGTAATAGCTGCATAAAACAGTTATTCTGTATCTGAAACACCTAAATGTTGTAAGAAACAGAATAAAGAAACTAAAATGCTACAAGAATAAGCTTTTATTTATGAAAAAAGTGAAGTTCTTCCTTTTTACTGGCTGTGGATATGTTTTGCCCTGCAAAATCTGATGTTTCTACCAAAAATGTCCCACTTTGGGCATTTGAAAATGTGGTAAACTAAAGGTAGGATCTGCAAATGTGTCTAATAATAACTTTAGAAGTAGAAATAACTTAACTAAAAGTGAATATCTTGCCTTTAAAGGACTACAGAACAATGGTAGAATTATCAGGCCAGCTGACAAAGGCAGCCCTATTGTAGTGTTAGATATAGAATGGTATAATCAGACTATGCTTGATATGCTTAATAACGATGGTTTTTATATGAAACTTAAAGGAAGTGTGGTCAAACAAATGATCACGAATGTTAGGAATATGTTAAATGAAATGTTTTACAATGAAAGTATCAGTAAAGAACTGTTCAGTTTTTTTTTTGATTTTACATCCAACTATTCCTATCATACAAGAGCTGCCTAAAAATCCACAAAAGCAGCACTTGTCCACCTATGCGATCAATAGTATCAGGCAAGAACTGGTGTACAGAATCTATATCCATTTACATAGAGAAGTTTGTAAGACCCAAATTAAATAAAATCAGTCATATATTAAGGGACACTGAATATTTTTTGAGTGATTTCTATACTAGTATAGGTCATGAAGATAAGGTAGGTAATGTAATTTTAGTGACACTAGATGTTGTGTCTCTTTTTACTGTAATACCTAATAAGATAGGCATAGATAGTATAAACACATTTCTTAGAGACATGTTTCAGGTTGATGAAGGGAAAGTGGAACAGATAGGTAAATTACTTCAAATTGTTTTAGAGAACAATGTCTTTTTGTTTGGACAAGAGTTTAATTGGCAGTGCAATGGTGTAGCTATGGGCACTTCATGTGCCAATAGCTACGCCAATGGTGTAATGGCTGTATGGGAAACTGAGGTTATGCTTCTTGGACCGTTTCATGAGAACATTCTTTTTTAGAAGGTTTGTGGATGACTTATTTATCCTTCAGAGAGGGACAGTTGATGGGTTAAAAGCCTTTGTGCAATATATTAATAGTAGTACATCTCTTTTACATTTTACTTATACTTTACAAAAAGCATTAATTTTTTTGGACATAAGTATAGAAACAGATGAACACGGTGCTCTGTTTACCAAACAATATAGGAAGGCATGTCACGTTAATCATCTTTTTTTGAATGATAGCATGCATCCACCCTATATTTTTAAAAATGTCATGAAAAATCAAGTGTATAGAGGCTTCTAGACTGAATGTGCGTGATGAAGATACAATAAGTAGTGAACTGAAGGAAAGGGGATATAATGAACAAGCAAGAGAAGCATGTGTGACTGAAGTAATTAAAGTAAGGGACTCTAAAGTCAAACCATGCCTTTCTAAGAAATATAACGAAGGGGAGAGGAGCATTAGTAAAGGCAACAATAGCAGTAAGAAGAGTACCTTTTATTATTCCAGCAATGTACATACTTACATGAATATTGTTAGGAAACACTGGGACATTCTGAAAACAGTTAAGGAGATAAAGGAATTGATAGATACAGAGCCTAAGTTCATGTTAAAGAATAGTACATCTTTGAAAGGACAGCTATGCTATCCTAAAATGATGATGAGGGCAAGTGGAGCTAAAGGAACTACACCATGTGGTAGGTGTTCCTTTTGTAAGTATATAGATACTAGCTCACGTTTTGAACATCCAGATCAACAAAGAATATATGACCTCAAGGTTTCTGCTACATGTGAGACTGAACACATTGTTTATCTGACATATTGTGTGGAATGCCAAAAATTTTATGCAGGGAAAACCGATAGGTCCTTTAAAGAGAGAATACATGAGCATATCTATTCTATTAGCAAAAAGAGTAAATTGAATGCATTGGCTAAGCACGTTATGAGTAGTAATCAGAAACACGTGTCTAAATTTCTAGCTATAGGTAGGACCTATGAAAATATTAGGGGAGGTTATTTACCTAATGCCACTGAGGGGTTAGAAGCTAAGTGGATAGTGAAGCTGAGAGCAGACACTGGTAATGGGCTGAATGAATATGTTCCAATACGACCTAAATTGAAATCTAGGCCACTTTTCAGGTAGTCTATGGAAGTATTTAAGTTTTATGTAATGTTGTATTTTATAAATGCATTGATGTATCTTAATTTGTTGATCTATGAACTAATTATATGTATTTTAGGAAAGCATATGTTTAGTGCTAAATTATAGCACTGATAACTTTAAATGTGAGCTATGCTTTAATTGGTGTATCATGTGATCCGTGATGTGTGTATAAGAAGGGGGAATGGTTTTATTTAGTTTGTACTGACATCTGAAGAAGTGGGGTTTACCCATGAAAGCACTTGTGTTTTATTAAACATTTTTATACTAGAACCTGAAGCCACTTCTGAGTCCTGCTGCTTTATTTGAAATAAATAAATGAACTGGCTAGTACTACCACATCACATACATGGTGCATGCATGCATACACACACACACACACACACATACACATATATATATATATATATATAATATATATATATATATATATATATATATATATATATATATATATATAAGCTAACTCTGAGATTGTACAATATCAGTAAATGGGCATATTCCCTAACCTGAATAATTCCACAATCTTGCACATCTGTCAATCATCTGTTTTTCGAGCAAATGTTGTCAAACAAACATATGTCAACCAAATATAGTTTGCTTCAGTGTTCACACACACATATATATATTGGGGACCTACAGACACTGGATCCTACCCAGTTCGGCTTTGTTAAGGGCAGGTCCTGCCTCTTAAACCTGGTCGATTTCTTTGAAACAGTCACCAAGGCCATTGATGAGGGGAAGGTGGTCCACACAGTCTACCTGGACCTCGCAAAAGCCTTTGATACAATACCCCACTCGGACTTTATAGATAAGCTCACCAGCTTAAATATAAACCCCCCCTATGTCACTAGATGGGTTGCAAACTGGCTCAAGGACAGAACCCACATGGTTAGAATTGCTGGAGCCATGTCAGACTCCAAACCAGTTACAAGTGGCGTCCCACAAGACTCAGTCTTGGGACCTCTCTTGTTCGGTATATATTTCTCGGAGGTACAGGCCAACATGGAAGGACTGTGGCTGACCAAGTTCGCAGATGACTGCAAACTGGGCGCCATAATTGACTCTCCAACCGACACAAGCATCCTCCAAAAGGGCCTCATAGAAACAGACAACTGATGCCAGAGCCATGGCCTCAAGCTAAACGCCAAAAAGTGTATAGTCATCCCCTTTGGCAAAAACAAAGTGCCCACAAATTACCACATAGGTGGTAATCCATTAAGTACAGAAGAAGTAATTAGGGACCTGGGGACCCAAGTTGATAGCAATCTCTCATTTGACAACCACGTGGCCAAAGTGGTTAGAAAGACATTTTATATAGCCCACCTAATCATGAAGGGATTCACATCTAGATCAGGGGAGGTCATTGTGCCTCTTTACTCATCTCTCATCAGGCCCATAATTGAGTACAATGCCCCTTTTGGGATGTACCTTACCAGACACCTGCAGCAACTGGAAAGACCCCAAAAGTACCTCACCAAGAGGATCAAAGGGCTCAAACAGATGCCATATGCTGCTCGGTTAAAGAAACTCCAGCTCTACTCAGTGGCATACCGCCTGCTCAGAGGCGATCTGTGCCTGACGTATAAAGCCATGTCCAACCCAGAATTAATGGACATGCTGCACCTCAGAAAATCCAAATCCCATCGAGCCACGCGCTCGAGAGACTTGAACCTCAGCACTGAAATAAATAGGACATGCTGGAAGGACAGATTCATAACCCAGAGGCTCCCTTCACTCTGGAATAAAATCCCAGTCCAGGTTAGGCAGAGCCCCTCATTGACTCTCTTCAAGAGGAATCTTGATGAGTGGATGGGAGATTGTAGGTTTATCCCGGGTATCACTTCTGTGTCACTGTTAGTCAGAGGCACAGTATATTAACCTCGAAAAAAGGCATAGCAAAATTAATTTAAAATGGGTGGCGAAAGCCAAACACACTCTGGCTAGGCTTATAAATGCCCTAGGGCAAATAGCCTAGTACGAACCTATGAACCTATGAACCTATATATATATATAGATATATATATATATATATATATATATATATATATATATATATATATATATATATATATGCTCCACTCCAGCTATATCAAAACAAAATATGGCAGTGATGTGATATCTTCTATGTTTTTAAGAGTATGTTCAAAATATTCTTTTGTTTTGCATTGTCCTTTATCACAACCTGTGCTTTTAGCTCGATGATTTTGGCAGTCATAGTTTAAAATTTAACCTGCTCACTCAAAATAAATAGATGATATTACGTATCGGTAGACTGGTTACTGCCTATAATATCAACGTGCTCCTCTTTCAGACTGACTTATATGATTTGTGAAAGCCAGTGCATTGTTTTTCTGTGTTTGTAAAAGGTCTAGTATTATGAGGAGAATATATGTGGAAAAATCTGAATCAGATTTTTGTAATACCATTAGCACAAAGACAAACAAATGGTAGAAATGATTAAGCCACGGTGGTGCAGCGGTTAGCGTTGTTGCCTCACAGCAAGAGTTTCTTTGGTTCAATTCTCAGCTGGAGTTCCTGCTGTGTGGAGTCTGCATGTCCTCCCTGTGGCTGAGTGAGCTTTAAAGACATGCAGGTAGGTGCATGTGGGTGTGCTTTCCGTGAAGGTTGTGCGTCTGGCTGGCAACTTGGCACCATAAAAATCCACTGCCATTCAATCTGCGGACCGGTGATCCGCTGCGGCGACCCCTAACCAGGAAAAGCCAAAAGACATTGCTTGCTTTTGATACAAACCATTATAGGCAAAGCCTTGCATGTATTTTGTATTTTCTAGGACATGTTTTATTTCTAGAACATATACCTTTTTTTCTTTGCATGTGTTTTTTGGTCCCAAAGTTGTTTGGAACATTAGCCATACCCTGGAACCCTCTTTTTCCCATTTCTACCTCATTTAATGCCCCCCAACAGTCTAAGGCCACCTCTACGTTAGAGGTTGTGGAAAAGAGATTTTTAAGTGCATGCATTTGGGAGAAACTGGTATGAATAGTCTTATTGTGATGTTTTCCCTATAAACCACTTGCATATTATTAAACCTTAACTCCTATCCCCTTGATGGGCAGTAAGCTAAATACTAAAGCAGAACCTACAATACTGGCCTACGGTCACATGATCTCATATACATTCCTGACTAGAGTGTTAGGCATTGCTTGGTAGGACATATACTTACCTGACTGATACTGTTTCACTTATCTTTTACCAGGTGATCTTCAAGTAGCAGGATCTAGCCAACTCCTTAGTCCAGAAGGGATGAGTTGGTATTGAACACTCCCTCCCTTGTCCTGACAAACTCTAGTAAGTTTTAGTGGCAACAATTGGAAATATTGGGATTGGCTACAGTAGAGAATAAACAGCCAAAAGACCGGACTTATGTATACTAAGTCCAAGATGTCATTTCTTGGAATATTTTTTTTTCTCCGAGGTATGGTAATCTCGGAGTTGGTATATACAAGTTCAGGGGTTGTAGGGGTGCAAGAGGGGCTTAGCCCCCTGCAAAAAGAAGTTTTAAGGAGAAAAGAGATTTTTGAGATTCACTATTTTCCTATGTTTTGGTCTTTATTTTGGGGGGGGGGGGGTCAGCACTCAGAATTTTGCATAGGTAATCAGTTTTAGGCATTTAGTTGTTGACTTGATGATTGGATACTGTGAAAAGTATGTAATACATAAATGATATATCTTCCTTACAATGAAAAAAAATGAAAACATGAAAAAATCTAACTTAAGCTAAGACATTTATTGTGGTGTGTGGTTGCATCTTTACCTCATACTGCTTTGCAGTGAAATCCGGTAACGTTGTGTTTCCCGCTTGGCATCCTCCTCAGCTGTCAATAACTGCTGGCAGTCACCTTTCATATGGTCTAATTTCTGTTCCAGTTTCTTCCTCTCTGTTTCACTATCACTGAACTGCTGCTTTAATTTTGTGGCCACATCTTGCATGGAGTCCAGCTTGGTCTTTAGTTCCTACAGTTAACAATTAAAATTTCAAAATGAAACATAATATAGAAATGTAAATGTATCAATGACATAGGCCAATCTAATAGAATGTCTGCTCATCAGCTTTTAAATTTAATGTGTCTGCTATATATCTGTTGACCACTACCTCTAAATCCCAGCATGCTCTCTCTCACTTTCTCTTGCATATTCTTAAATCTTATGATTGTGCTATCCCATACTATTTCATCAAATGTAGTGTTTCATTTTTCCATGGAACATTCTGTGGACAAAAGATTCATACATTTTTTTCTGATTAACTAGTGCTTCACTTAAAGTAGTCATTTCTTGTACTTTAACCAATAAAGTCCTTTAAAGTTTTCTTTACAGTTTGTAACAAATGGTGATGCCAGCCTCTTGGGGAGGGTGGGCCAATCAAAGGAAGACCCAAAGTCTGAAAATGTGTACTTAAAAACTACCCAATCTTATTTTTGTGTGAGATCATGGAAAATGGATAACAATAATGGCCAATCAATACATGCATTGAACTGAATATATTTAGTAAAGGAAGGATGTAGAAAACCAAAACTCCACAACTTGTTTAATTCTCGAGAGTGTGTGCATTAGCTGGGGGGGGCGGGCTTCTGCACAATACAGCATATATATATTTTTTTAATATAAAGAGGCCCAAAGTACATTTTTTGATATTTAAGAAATACTCAAATCCTTTTTTGTTGTCTGTTGGTGCTGATGGCGGTGGGGTCATTGTGACAGATTCTGAGGACTGGTTTTCGCTTATATCTCGTCTCCTTTCTCTCCTCCAAACGTTAATTTCACATTCTTACTCCTGTCCTCATATGAAATGTTATACAGCTCCTGGGTCTTCACAGCATCCTTTTTCTACACCTTCTGAAATCTACATTCTGTACTGCCTCCAGAACTCCATGGTTCTACGTTAAATTGCTGAATGGGAATTTGGCAAGACACATACTAGTGACAAAAGACAGTGATGAGTGTTTTATTTTTATGTACACCCTGCCATGTATAACAAATCCCCTGTCTTTTTGTTATTGTCCTCCTGTATTATGCACCTAGAAATACATAACACTGATCTGGTTTAAGTACTTTAGTGAAATTGTACTACCCCATTAGTCATTCAGAAGATCTCTGAAAAAAAATCTGATTAGCTCTTAATGCTCCATTCCCACTTAGTTCCTTCTTTTTCAAAGAGGTACTTTACTTGTTACTTTCTGATATTTGATGACCTCACTTTTTTCCACTAAATAGCTAAGAAGGATTTACTGTGATTCATAATGAACCTAAAAAGATTTAGAGGAAAGGAAACGCAAGGTTTACAATATCCATTCAAATACTGTATGTGCCCCACTCCCCTTCTCACCTCTGTCCTTGGTATTCCAAAGCAACTAAAACTGCTCTAGTGGTTCGCACTGTACCATTGCTTCAGGTAGATGTGTTTACAGCCCTACTACCCTCTTTGTGAAGCAATAGTTTTTGCATCTAACTTGACCCATACTCATTCCTTTGGCATCCATGGTTCTTCCCTCCCCTAGCCATCCTCTGACTCCACTCTTGTGATACCAAACAAACATGAGCATCCCAAGTACAGTCCTCCATTTCTCTTCTCTCTCACCTTGTATATATACATAATTCTGCAAATGTTTCCTCAGGTTCCATCCCCTCATTCTCATCTCCACATGGTAACTCTATTTCATGGCATTAACTCCCCTTCCTCTGTATGGCCTACAGAACAGTAAACTGCATTTCAGAAGCAGAAATAGCAGTACCCTTTACAACCTCAGAATCTATGGAATCCTTTCCTACATTATACATCCCAATGTCTTACTGGTTTCTTCCACTGCCTTTTATAACAAATGGGATAATTCAGTTCAGGGGTGATTACTATCTAAAATACATTTTCTCCTTTGCCCTTCTTACAGAACAGAGAGAGAGAAAGAGAGATACAATAACATAAAATAATGTGAGATAATAATACAAGCTAAGAGCACATCAGAAGAACATATGCATTCAATGAAGGTAATCTTCATTCAGTGAACAAAAGCAGTAAGTTGCTACTAAGTGTATACATATAAGCATTGTTCAATTTCTAGTCTAAGGTTCATAGGTTCATAGGCTGGTACTAGGCCTATACAAGCCTAGCCATAACAATTTTTCCTAGATATTTCTTCCCACAATATTTACTTCCCTGGACCCCTGTCTGGCAGACATGATCTTCGGGGTGAATTTCCTATCTCCCATTCAATCATCAAGGTTCCTTTTGAAGAGGGCCAAGGAGGTGCTCTGCTTGACATGTATGGGCAGTCCATTCCGGAGTATGGAGAGTCTCTGGGTCAGGAACCTATCCCTCCAGCATGTTTTGTTCATTGTGATGACAAGGTTTAGATCCCCGGAGCGTGTGGCTCTGAGGGATTGGGATTTCTTTAAGTGGAGCATGTCCAACAGCTCAGGGTTTGACATGGCCTTGTATGTTAATCAGAGTTTGCCTCTGTGTAGACGATATGCCACAGAGTATAGCTGCAGTTTTTTTAGATGGTCAGCATATGGCATCTGCTTTAGGCCTGTGATTCTTCTAGTGAGGTATTTCTGCGCCCTTACCAGCTGTTCCAGATGTCTTGTGAGGTACATACCAAATGGGGCATTATACTCTATAATGGGTCTAATGAGGGATGAGTACAGTGGGACAATGACCTCCTTTTTTCTGGATGAAAAGCCCTTAGTGATGAGGTGGCCTCATAGAAGGATTTTCTGACTGTTGTGGCTATGTGGTTATCGAAGATGAGACCACTGTCCGCCTGTGTCCCTAAGTCTCTCACCACACTTTCGGTGTTTAGTGTATTGCCAGCTATGTGGTAATTCATGTGTACATGTCTTTTCCCAAAGGGGATAACTATACATTTCTTGGCATTAAGCTTGAGCCCATGGCTCTGGCACCAAGCATCTGTTTCTGTAAGGCCCTTTTGTAGAATATCCACATCATTTGCGGATTCAATAATGGCTCCCAGTTTGCAGTCAACTGAGAACTTTGTTAGCCAGAGTCCCTTAGTGTTGGCCTGTACTTCAGAGAAGTAGATGCCAAACAAGAGCAATCCCAGGACTGAACCCTGAGGTACTCCACTTGTCACCTGTCTGGAGCTGGATTTGGAGGTGGCTACTTTTACAGTCTGGGTTCTGTCAGTAAGATAGTTGGCAACCCATTGAGTGATGTAAGGATTTATGCCCAGCTTAGTAAGTTTATCTATGATTCCAGAGTGGGGGGGTGGTGTCCAAGGCCTTGGCAAGGTCCAGATAGACTGTGTGGACCACCTTACCCTTGCCCACAGCTCTGGAGACTGAGTCGAGGAAGTCAATCAGGTTTAGGAGACAAGATCAGCCCTTCACAAACTCAAATTGGGTGGGGTCCAGTGTTTGAAGGTTGCCAATGTCTTTATTTATAAGTTCCATAATAATGCATTCCATGCCCTTGCAGATCAGGCTCCTCAGACTGATGGGACAGTAGTTCCAGGGATCCATGATGGATCCCCACTTGTGGAGTGGGATAACTGTAGCTGTGCGCCACTCAGTGGGCACAAAGCCTGAGGTGAGGCTATGGTTAAACATGACACTTAAGTGAGGTGCCAGTTCATTTTGTAGTTCATGTAGTACACAGCCCACGATGTGATCTGGTCCCATGGATGCTGTATTCTTAGCTTTGGAGAGTGCGGTTTCTACCTGTGTGGCCTAATTACCAGAATTTCGCAATCTTTTGGAATTGAGATGGGCCCTTTAGGGGGTGAGAGGGGGGGTGAAGTTGGCACTAAATTGATCTGCTAGGATATTGGCAATATCCTTGGGATCAGTATATTTAATGCCATTTTGTTGTAGTTCAGAGCAGATCTGAGCATTGCCATTTAGATTCTTGACATAACTATAGAATGCTTTGTGGTTGTCTTTGGAATCTTTGGCAATTTTATTTTCGTAACTAGCTTTTAAGGATTTTATGAGGGATCTCAGCTTCTTACTGAGGCTGGTAAGGGAGTTTTTTTGCATCCTGGGATTTTCCTCTTTTCTGCAACAGTTTCTTCCTTCTGTTGTATAGTTTGTTTATAGCAGGGGACCACCAGATTGGCTTCCTTTTTTTGGAGGAGAGCATCTTGGTTCTATTTGGGATGGCACGAATCATGCACAAGTGGATGTGCTCGTACAGTGCCTTAGTGTAGGATTCAGCAGTCGAACTTTCAGACCCCATCTGCATGGGCGCCATGAAGTTTGTCACCTCTGACTTGAGTAGCATGAAGTTGGTTTTGGAGAAGTTTTTTACGGAAGTTTCCTTAGTGTGGGGTGGGGGTGGGAAGTGGATGTCAGGGGTGATTTGCTTATGGTCAGACCTGACCAATGAGGGGGTGACCATTGGTGTGGAGCATCTAGCTCCCATGTTGGTAATGACCAGGTCTAGGATATTGGAGCCCCTGGTGGGACAATGGATTAGTTAATCCAGGGCGTTGGAATTTATAAATTCCAAGAACCGTTGAAAAAAGGTGTTGGTATCCGAGTAGTTTTCCCAGTTAATTGGAGGGTAGTTAAAATCACCCAGTATTAGGGTGTTTGGTTGTATCTTAATATTTTCCAGTATCTTTAGAAAGGTGTAGTGAGAATCTTGGGGCATGGTAGGAGATCTGTAGCAAGCTACAGTTTGGATTGCAGTCTTACCTAGCGTTAGCTGCATCTGGAGAATTTCAGATGCATTGTGTTGGGCAACTAGCCTGACGGTGTGAATATCCTTGGTGAATATGGACACTCCTCCACCTTTAGTGTTTCGGCCTTGGTTTGGTGGCCGAAAAGTGTGGTAAAAGTTGTAGCTTGGTATTGCAGGGTTGTTCTCTGGAGCCTTGAACCAGGTCTCAGTTACTGCACAGATATAGATGTTTTCCATTTTTAGGAGTGCCTCGAGAGAGTGCAATTTGAGGTTTAGACTTCTAGCATTGAGTAGCATTACCTTCAGATTTTGCATGCTTGTATCTGTTACGGTGGTGGTTTTGTCCTTTGAACCTTGCCTAAAAAAGGCACTATAGGGGTGGCAAGAGCTTTAGCCAGTAACCTGAATCCCAGGGGTGACAGGTGCAGACCATCTCTGGCAAAGCAACGTGGTTTGTCGATCATGTCTTCACAGGCAGATACTGGATCCTCTTTGAATGACACCAGAAGCTTAGCCAATTGTTGAAGTCAATCATTTTGTCCTTATACTGTGATATCATTCTGGGTGAAGACAGGATGCTACTCAGGGCTAGGGTCATACCTACCTGGGCCACATGATCCGAGAGCTCTTCCATGTCCCTTTTCATGTAGTCCAGGGAGGAACGTCTCAAGTCATTAACTCCAACATGGACAATGACAGAGTAGTATTTGTACTTGTTGTGGAGTGACGAGTGCATGCCTTATGTGGCGGATCCTGGCACCTGACAGGCAGCCGACTTTAATTTTCTCCTTGTTCAGCCTGGTGAGTGGGTCATCAGTGTGCCTGACTATAGAGTCACCTATGACTAAAGTGTTGGGTACATTGTCTTGCCTTAGGGGCTGTTGCTGGGTGGCACACTGGTGTTGTGAGCTATGTGTCACTTTGGTTGTGACTGGTGTTTGTTTGCGTTTCAGCTTCGGAAGTCCTTGTTGCTTGGGCAGGTTAATGTTAAGGGCCACCGCATATGTGGGTTTAGTGTTGCTATGTGTGGGTGTTGATGGTGTGAGTTTTGAAGGGCTATGTGTTGCTTGAGGTGTAGTGCAGGTGTTAACCATCTCCTTTTGACTGTCTAGCACAATCTTGGCTGGAGGGAGCTTTGCTTCCAGTTTGGCTATGTAAGTGCATCTCTCGCAGGTTGTAGTGTTGGGTGGTAGGAGAAGAGGGTTGTCTGGGTACATGAGGCAGTTGCCGCATTGCCCCAGTATGCCCAGATTCACCAGGTGGACAGGAGAAATCACCGGAAGCTGACTCTTGGACATGCCTGTTTAGGTGCTTTTTTTGTAAAGTACAAGAGCTGTTTTCCCTTACCTTTGCAAGGTCCTTTGCAATTATAGGCTTAGTGCCTACAATTAATTTCTCCTTACTGACAAGGAGAGTTGAGTACTTGTATCAGTTTCAGGCTTCCTAGTGCTTTCCAGTAGGTTAGAGATCAAGTGCTAGTCACAGGGGTTCAGATTTTAGTGCTACTACTGAGAAACCAGCTAGTTCTAAGGGAAAATTTGAAGAGCAGACTTTCTAGCACCTGGAATAGTTTAACCACAGCCCTGCGGTGCTGCATGATGCGAAAAATGCACACACACACGTGTTTTTAATCCAGAAAGTTGAAAGGGATAGAAATAAGACCAAAAAGGCTAATACAATTACAATTTCAGAGCTGGAAACCACTCCTCTAGTGTTAGATAGGCAGTACAATGCTCACCACTCCCACTGGTAAGCAGTAGGACTTCCCTCTACCACAGCAAGGTCTGGATAGCTCTGAAGACAGAAAATAAAGTCCTGAGACAAGCAAAGCCTGGAATCTGGACTATACTGGCTAGAAAAGGTGGGAAACAAAATAGTATTTTTTTTTTTTTGGTTTAAACAGGTTAAACAATGCAATAATACAGTAAATAAACACAGAAAAGGTTAACACACTTGAGTGTGTAGTCCTAAACAGTAAATGCAATTAAAACTCTGCAAAATTAGCAATTTAAAACTTTTTAAATGAAGCAAGGCAAGTGCACAACTGAAAAATGATTTAAGAGGCAGTAATACAGTAGAATAAGTAGCTAGTCTACATATACAGAGAAGTCTATATATACAAAAAAGCAGCTAAAACACAAACAATTCCGATGCAGTACAACCTAGAGCACTTCAATTGTAGCAATATTAAGACAAATACAGTTTTAATAAATGCACAAAAATATACTCTATATTACCAAAATGTTTGAGAAGCACAGTCAGAACACAAGGAGATTCATGCAATTTTTTTAAAGAAAGGGAGAAAGGAGGAACATAAGGCCTTCTCAGATGTTCTCTCTGTATTAGGTAGAATGAGCTAATGACACTAGACTGGGAGGAGTGTCCCAGATCAAATTTACAGTAGGGGCGGGCAACTGCAAAGCCACCAAGTATAACAACAAGACACCAATAGGGAGGGAGGGTGAGGACCAATACTAAAGCTATTAGCCTACACTGTTTTAGACAGTAAACACTACAGAAATCTTTATGACAGCAGTGAGCCACAAAATGAAAGTTTTTAAACAGATAAAAGAGCAAAGAGACTCTACAGAATGCTTTTAACTGCAAACAAATCAGTTACCCGTGCAGCTTAGTTAATAGCAATAAAATACAGTAAAAAGTATGCAGCAGGCAATAAAAATGCTATATATAAATTGCTAGAAGCAATAACCAGTATAAATAAGCTGAAAAAAACAGGATACATAGATCAGAGTTGTAGTCAATGCCCCTCTTCCACTCTGCTCAGTGTGTTTAGACAGAAATCCTCTCAAAGTTAGGGCTTAAATACCAGAAGATACAACCTTAGACAACTTTTTTTTAAAAAAAGCACAAAAGAACCAGCCCCCACTAGCCAGCAGCCAATCAACACAATCCTGCCACGAAGGTAAAGAAAGGCTTCTGCTAATTCAAGATGGCCTAGTCATGTGCTCAGAACCATAACTGCAAAAACAAATAGGCCCAGAGCCAGCAAATCTGAACTGGGACAATACTACAGCTATTAGCCTACACTGTTTTAGACAGTAAACACTACAGAAATCTTTATGACAGCACTGAGCCACAAAATGAAAGTTTTTAAACAGATAAAGGAGCAAAGAGACTCTACAGAATGCTTTTAACTGCAAACAAATCAGTTACCCATGCAGATTAGTTAATTGCAATAAAATAAAGTAAACAGTATGCAGCAGGCAATAAAAAGTGTTATATAGAAATTGCTAGAAGCAATAACCAGTATAAATAAGCCAAAAAACAGGACGCTTATCTCAGATCAGAGTTGTAGTCATCTATAACATAAGCTATAACATTAGCTTGAACAGATGGGGAAGGGGAGAAAACAGAAATATAAAAAAATAAATAGAAATGCACTGGAAGATTGTAGAGACTGACATTAATTTCATATTATCATCTCATATACAGATCTTTCTTCACGTTCAGAATGATATTTGATACATAAACAGTAAATGGTGCTAGTGCCAGAACTAAACCATCTGACGCTCTAATGTTTTCTGAATTTTCTCTTAAAATTTCCCCTCTGAAAACATCCCCAGGTTCTGATCATTTACTTCCCATCACATTCTTTCATTTTTGTCTCCAATCCAAATATAATATCTTTCTGAAAGGCACAGTATTGAAGACCTTCCTGAAGTCCACTTACATACATCTAAAGGGTTCCTTATCAATTTTACTGCTGATTCTTTCATGGCACTTTATCAAGACAGGCTTGCAAAGCATCTGCAATATGAACTGATCCTAACTGTCCTGAGAACATTCATAACTGCTGTCAGCATTTTGTGACATTTCTTATAGAGGAAGTATGAATATGAAGCCTACAATTTGCTGGCTCCATCTTAGATCCACTCTTACACTAGAAAGACAACCATGATCTTGTTTCATAATCATAATTATTACAGTTATTACAAAACGACTATAAAGCTCCAGTATGGCTTCCCTAAGCATCACTGACTGTACTGGAAGGTATAGCCCCTCCAGCCTCCTACCTCATCTATTTGAAGGTTCTAGAATTCCACCTTTGCTTCTACTCTAGCCACTCTTCCATTTGATCTTTCTTTAAGATTCAGGGTGGTAGCCATTTTCTTTGCTGGTACTTAGCCCATGAAGTTCTTTTAGACCCTCATCATGAGTAAAGAAGCTGTTTCCCTTTCATAACTCTTGTGCTGATATTCAGACAGAACACCCCTGTTCAGATATACCGAGTACTAATTTTCAAGCAATTTCCAGTAGTGAATCTCTACTCCGCTCATCATATCAGCACATAATTTAGTCACTAGTCATATGATCTACCAGCATCATAATGGTTAAATTATTACACAGAATTTTTCTTACTAAAACGACCCAGAAAAAAACTATACATACATATGGGTCTATTCACTTTAGTCGTGTAGCCCATATGTCGATCTTCAAAATGTTGACTGCAAATGTTTTTGGGAAGGAATAGGATTAGTTTGCTTCTGATGGGGTTTAAGAGCAACTGAGATTTATTTAGCCCATTTTCTATAGAGGTGAAAGCTTATTGTATGATAGTTTCTAAGGTGGGAAGATATGGGGCACAGCAAACTAAAGCTGAGTCATCAGCATATTTTATTGTGTTGTCAAGTTTTGGTTCCTTCTGCATGTCATAAAGATATTGAAAAGTATTTCCCCAAGTATGCTGCCTTGGGGACACCCATAGTGATTGGAAGGCAGGTGGAGTGGGAATCATTCAATTTTACAGACTAGGGAGATTGTTTAGGTAGCTGGTGAACCAGCTAGGTGAGGGAATTGTGAAGACTATGAGATTTAGACTTTGGAGAAGTAGTCGATGTGAGACCATGTTAAAGACTTTTGACAAGTCCAGGAAAAGGGTGAGACAAAATTACTTGAGTTTTTACTTTGATTAATGGTATCTAGGAAATGTAGTAGGGTAGTTTCAGTGCTGCAGTAGTGTCAAAAACCATGTTGGGTAGGAGAAAGTAATTGGTTATCAAGTAGAAAGGCTAGGAGTTGCTGATGTATGCATTTCCCAAGTACTTTGGGGAGGGAAGGATTGTTATAGAGTGATATTTTGACAGTTCAGTGGATGTGCCACTTGTATGTAATGGGATTATGAAAGAAAATTTCTATAGGGCTGGGATGTAGTTTTCTGTAATGTTGTTAGTGGCTATACTAATGTTCTTAGTCTGTCTCAAGGTAATTTCATTCAGAAGACAATGCAAACCAAAGTCTTTAGCAATTGCAAAATTTAGGGTGGTAAAAATTCATTAAGCTGGGAGACACTACAAACTCCAAATCAATCACTCAAGGATGCTAAGATACCCTATGATGAAGAAGTGATACATAGATCAGGCCTTACAAGGCACACTTGTTAAAGCTTGCTTTCACTATAAAGGCCATAGCCAGGCTATTATACCTCATAATGATTTGCGTTCTAAATTTTACTGTGTGTGTGACCCAAAAACTCCCACACAGAGATGTCCCTGCAGCAAAGGGTAGACACTGCTATTCCAGAAGTTAAGTGAGGCATTACTGTCCCTAGAGCACTCCTACTTGTCAATAGTATAAGGCAATCCAATGAGCCAGTGACAATTCTAGTGCTTGCATCAACACCAATTTATCTTTTCAGCCTTGGACTAAATAAAGAAAAAAATACTTGGAATAACACATCACACCAGTCTTATTATGCACTGCTAACACAGAGTCCATAAGTACAACATTAAGCGGCATTTCACTTCATTTGGCATGCACAGAAAATAATCAAAACACTTGTATTTATTTAACTCTGGCCAAATAAGGACTGAATGGTTCAGCTCAGCAGAAAAAAAGGAAATTCAATAAATTATCTAATGTAGCTTTAAGTAATGATAATTAAAATAAAATATTCAAGGATGGGAAATCTGTCTTGCAATACAAAGTAGTTTGTATGGAGGCAGACTGATAATCTAAAATAAAGTTATCTTGGAATGAAACCCCTTTGTGGTAGATTCAGAAACAAAAAAACAGCATTGTTTAACATATTAGAACAACATTGTTTTGGGGAACATCTCTTGAATCTTCCTGTTCAAGGAAGGCTAAGGTAGATAGTATGTGTACCCTTAAGACTGAGTACCACAGTCTTGTTTTTATTAAGGAGAAGATTTACATAGTATCAAGCCTATCAAGTGTTAATAATCCTAAGGAAGCTCAAAGGAGTATGCGCTTCCATGCTGCTGAATAGACATTTCCGAACAGATCATTTCCTTGCTGTACAAGTGTTTTGTTCACACAGTTAGACAATGTGCAACAAGTTGTGACAGCTACTTAGACAATGTGCACCAAGCTGTGACAGCTACTTCAAGCAGCATACGTTCACAGGTTTATAATGACACTGGGGCCTTTATAAGCCTAGTCATACATGCCTAATGTATCCCAAGTTTTTCAAGCCTTAAAGGTTATTTAAGGGATATATGTAAACTAGGATAAGACTTACAGGCTGCCTCTGTCCATTAGAGACATGTGTGCTAGACCTGGGATGAATGTCCGACTTTATATCCACTGGCCCAGAATAGGCTTGAAAAGGGTTAGAAAAGAGCTTTGCTTCACATGGATGAGAAGCCAGGTCCCAAGGACAGGAATTCTCTAAGACACTTACCTATCCTTCCAGCATGTCCTATTTATGTTGCAAGCAAGGTTCAAGTCCCTAGATCAAGTAGTTCTAATGCTATTGCTTTTGCGGATGTGCAAAAGGTCCATCAGAACAGGATCCAAGGATGTCTTGTATGACAGGCACAGATCGCCTCTCTACAGTATGTAGGAAACAGTATAGAGACAGGGCTTTGAGGCAATCTGCATAGGACATTTTTTTGTGAGGAGCCTCTATGGACATACCAGTTGTTAAATGTGCCAAAGGGAGGAGGTCTACTCAATGATGGGTCTGATGAGGGCTGAATACAGAGGAACAATGACCTCCTTGGACCTAGATGTTATGCCCTTGCTTATAACCAGAGAAACATAGAATGAGTTCCTTACTACATTAGACATATGTTGGACAAAACAAGGTTGTTGTCCGCATATATCCCCAAATACCTAACTACTCAATCTACTCTTAAGGGTGTGTTATCAATGAGGTAGTTTCCTAGGGTGGTTGACTTCCCAGATGGTACTATTATGCATTCCTTGGCATTGAGTTCTAAGCCATGGCTTTGGCACCAGTCATTTGACTGTGTAATTTCTTCCTGTAGGATGTTAGTGTCTTGACATACATACAATTTGTGATACTTCTTGTTTGGATCTTCAAGGACACCCCAGTCCTGAGAATACTGATTCCATTTTAGTGGAAGTGATAAGTGTAGGGGAAACTGCAAATAATATCTGCCGGAATTATTCTAAACTGTTCAAGTACGATTGAGGTCAACATGACTAAATCGACAAAAGGGACTGAAGGTATAAAATAATCTTCTGTTCTGAGTCAAGGATAAGACATCTAGGCAAAGAAAATCTCTAAGCCCTAGTTCTATTGAGTATAACATTACAAATGTGTAATTGTTTGGTAGTGATAAAAATGTCCCATTATGAAATCTTTCAGAGAGGTACCACAGAATTTCAACACTGGGTGTTATATTTTGAGTAAGAAGAGAAGAACATTCTAGCTACTTGAGGCACTGAAGTTCACAAAGCAGAAATAAATGGAAAAAAAAGTAGTTCAATTTAAACCTAAAGATATAAGGAACAAAGGTGCTGAATTTGAAAGCTGTATGTACTACTAACGACATGAATATAGAAAAGAAGGACAGGGTTTTATCTTGTATAATAATGAGAGATAAAGGGGCCTTTACACATTAATATGAAAAAAAAGGAAAATATTGAAGTGTTATAAAGAAAAATTTAAAAAGCACAAAGGGAAATAAGATGTGAAGACTGTGTGCTAAAGGAGCACTTTGTTTTCTTTTCACTACTCCACTGTACTATATAATGACATACGAAATCAAGAAGACCTGAACAAAGATGGTTAGGGGAACAATCTGCAGCTAACAGGCCTTACACAGTAAACTGGTAGAAAAATGCAAGAATATATTTAGAAGGGTCACCCCACTGCTTTATGACCTCATGGCTTCCACATAGGTTACATCTTAAAGATGTGTCATAATGAAAAAACAGCAACACTCCCTACTCCATTTCTTATAAAATCCAGATAAGCAAATTACTGCATTTCAATGATAAAGGTGGACACAGGAAAAAAAAAGGATGAAGGACTGAGGGAGAGGATGAATATTAGACCCAGAAATATGTAGATACCCAATTATTAAGCAGCAGTTTAGAAAGAAATGTACAACAGAATATACAGTTAAACTCCAAACAGGTCGAATACAATTATTGACTTGACATAAAATTATATAAAACTTTAACTTATTTATTTGTGATCTGGGTAAGTGAACTATTTCATCTTGAATCCTTTTCAGTCAAGTCCAGGTCACAGCAGTAAGGACATATGTAGAACACACACACACACACACACATATATATATATATATATATATATATATATATGTGTGTGTGTGTGTGTGTGTGTGTGTGCGTGTGTATAGATAGAGATATAGATATCTATTTATACATGCACGCACGCACACACACATAGACATTTTAGAGCATACAGTCAGCTACCAAGTTTTTAAGAGAAAAATGGAGACCCTGGATAACACCATGCATGCATAGGAAAAACATTCAAACTCAAAACAGACAGTAACCTGAAGTCAGGACTAAACTCTGAACCACAGAGCTGTGATGCAAAGATCATAAGCATTAAATCAAGTTGATGCCATGCTGTTGGGGACATGACAACTAATGGTATCAGTGCATTGTTAATAAATGTTTTCGTATACAGTATCTTGGTTACTTGCTAGTCATACCTGACTAGTGCACATTGTTAAGCGTGAGCATGCTGTTATGAAGTGCATTTACAAAATTCTCAGTTAAATAAAGTTGGTTCAGAGTTCCTCCTTCATGTCTGCTAATACATGCTTTTCCTGCATTATTGCATCTAGATGATCACATCTACTAAGCCATACACATTTTTGCAAATGCTGTTCTGTTAAAGTTTTGATTTCTTAGAAAAGTTGTTAAAACTTTTGCTAGGTTTGAACCTACCCCCCTTCAAATTTCTAGTGATAAAATTTCCACATTTGAAGAATACAGTACCCAGACCAATTTAAGGAGAAAAAAATAAGAGAAAATGGCAAATACAGGCAGTTTAACTAAAAATAAACAGCATCTGCACTAAGATACAGAGGAACAGGTAAATATTTAAAGGGCTTGCAAGGTAAGAGAAGCAGAACAACATTTTCTAGAATGGGAGAGTGTATATGAGATATGAATGTTGCAGAATCAGGTAAATTAGGAGTAGTAAACACAGACAGAAATGGTAACGTGTATCTGTTCCAGTGAAAGAAGTTACAAGTTATTGAGTTTAAGGAAAAGCAAGCAGTATTCCCATAAAATGATTTTTTTTCTGAATGTCCTAATTTCTCATAAAAGAAATCAAGTGTATACAAGAAACTTTCACAGCTTTTATAGCATCCATAATGTACCTAATAAAATGGCTAAAGAAAAGGGAAGAACATTGCTAAAGGGGATCTGAAGGACCAATACAATAAAGGTAGGCTGTTAAGGCTACAGCAGCATGAAGTCAAACTACTAAATGGATAAAAAAAGGTTCTCACACTGACTCCCACACACATATGTACATACACATGCTACACAGACACACACATACATACACACTGTATTATTTAAAGCAGAGTGAAATTCCTTATAACTAACCAAAATGAATGCATAATTTGCAGCCAAATTTTATGGCATGGGGTAGGTTGGTCACTCAGTGTAAATAACTGCTAGAATTGCTGGAGTATAAAGATATATATATATCTATATTAAATAGTGAAGGCCAAAATCAAGTCAGTCACAATACTAGTATACATTTTTACAGCACTTCATGCACCAAGTTTGAAATGTCTGAACCGTTGGCATTTGGCTCAGATTTCTGTACTGACAGTACTGGTTAACTTAACTTGTCAGTATATATCAATGTAATCAGACGCACAAGGTAGAGGGCCCCACTCCATATTTAGTTTGGCAATGGATTCAGTGGTTACTAAAATAATAACAATTTTTAGGTCCAGCTATGATGACTTATCAGATGATTGTCCTTTAATGTTAGCATTAACTTGCTAGCACGAAATTCCGAAAATGATGATGAAAAGGCATTGCTGAGTAATACAGTGAAACTATAACACTCTGTCTTATATTGTACAACCAGCTTCCCATGGGTGCCAAGAACTGTAGCAGTCCTGACTGTTTTAAAAATGAGCTGGACATAGACGGATATTTAACTCCATGAGTAGTTTTGGTTTCCCAATGGTCTTGTACTATAAACATAATTTGTATAAATCTGTGACTCTATGACTAGATCTTACATGGCCTCACAATCAGTGTTTTTATATTTCTACTTTTGGTTTAGTAAGTTAAGAATCTATGTTATTTGTAATTAGTTTGACTCTGAGATCTTGATGGTATAGGTGAAAAGGGAGGCAATTCAATTACTGTGCTTTTCACAAGTTGTTCTGAAAAGACAGCCCCGTTCTGACCATTTAAATTATCTATGTAACCTCTACTATACTGAGTCATTAGTCACTGTTATTTGTGTGAGACTTTGGCACAAACAGTCAAACCTTTCTGGACTTCCTCAGTTGTAGTGGATTTCAGCAGTTTGATTATGAACCCACCAGAAGTCATAAAGTTCAACATTCAAATGAACAAAGAATCCAAGTTTGTATTCTGAGTTGGCTACTGGAAAGCAGGGCAGGATAGTGCTTATAATCCGTTAATCAGCATCTTCCTGTAGTGCCAGGGTTTCATTCCCCCAGTGTCCCTTGGCCTACTGTGCAACTCTAAGCAATTCATTTAAGCAGACACTGCTCCTGGGTCACCACTGAAAAGATCTACTTAGTGGACTTACCAGGTTAACAAATAAAAAAAACATATTTTGCTTGATCCATAATACAAGACAAGTTACATAAAGAGAATATCCACCTTTAAAATCATGAAAATTCAAACTACACTCATATTTGTCAGTTTTCGTGTGCTATATGTCTGCAACAAGCATTCAGTGAGAAATGTTTTAGAAAGGGATTGAACATGATGTATGACTCTATGTAGTAAGGTGCATTTTTTTTAGCGTAGTTAAATTCCCAGCCAATGATCAAAATATGAAACCAGCATCAATAAAGTAAACCGAAAGATGGCATGTTTTGGACTTCTGCTACGGGGCACAAACAGCGCAAGACTCATCTTGCTTTGGCTTCCCACCCCTTTTTTAAAGTTTAAGTCTCACTGAAATTAATTTGGGGCATTTAATGGAAGATATTGTTTCTCAACTGTAGTGATATTTCTAATGTCTTAAAACAAAAATGAAAGTCAAACTGGAGAGTTAAATTAAAAAGGGTGACTTCCACAAAGCTCCTTCATAATGGATAGTAGCATTCAACAGGGTCTGAATCAGGATGCAGATGCCTCACAGATGGCTATGGCAGGGACTGATAAATATAATGTATTATTCACAGAAATACAAAAGATAAACAGCTCTGTTATGTTATACATGGCTCATATAGGTTCACAGCTAACTAGGTACTAGTTCATTGTGGCTGCCCTTGTGGGCCGTTTTAAGCTTAGCCAGTTTCCCATTCTGTGCTCAAAATAACCTATCCCATTTGGTTATAGATTGGCCTTATCCATCCCATAGTTGATGATTATACATTATCCCTAATGAGAATAACTGGGATCATACCGAAGATAATTTGAGGGAACCCATGAATGGTATAAAGAATTTAGGATCTGTCTCTGTCCATTAGAACATATTAGCATAACAGATTTGCTCCCAACTCACCAAATAGAGCTTATCGCTGCACTGCCTTATGTCAACTAAATTGGCTTGAGTTACCTAATTACCTAACTTTCATCCATCTTACAATGGCCCATTGCATAATATACCAGGCTGACAAGTGTCCAGCACTCTGCAATCTACTTTAGCCTCAGTCTAACAGAAGACACCTGAGATCTTCTGACAAACTCCAATTACACATCACAAAAGCTAACAAACACTATGGAGATGCTCTCTATTCTAATCAAATAGTCATAATTTGGAACTTAACCCCTAGCACATCCTAACCACTGCCAATCACTCACAGTTCAAAATAATTCTACAGTCCCATCTATCTAATTCTTGGCACTGCTTTTGTCTAACTCCTGGCTGACTATTAGTCCCTCTTGTCTAGCTCCTGGCTGATATTCAGCTGTATTGTTTTTCTCATACATAACTTGCCTATCTTCCTCTGCAGATGTTTTCTGTCTACTTAATATATGTCTAACTTATCTCACCTATATACTCATCACAAGTATCCCCTTACTTCTCTGTCTAGATACATGTGCAACCTTTTCACTCTCACCCTAATTAAATCATTGTACCTTAACTTCTCACCTATATCATGTATAGTCTTTGCATACTAGTAATAGTGACAATCACACCTACCTAAATTCATGATTATAAATGTATAAGACATGAAACACCTGTTTATTTCCTCCTGTTTTATGTACTACTTATGCTTCTTTATATATACCTTTTTATGTATACCTTTCTATATGTGTTATGTATAATTTGTGTTCTTTTGTTTATGCTACTACTGAAAAAGTTTAAAACCTATGTCACTTTTGTTACTGTGTTACTGGGCCTCTGCTGAAAATGGGCCTGTGCCCAGTCAGACTATCCCTGTAAACAAATGTCAAATAAGTAAATAAATAAATAAATTAGTAGTACAGGGGGCAGTTCTTGGGTAAATTTTCTGTTTCCTATCCATAAATGGAAGCTGTGCTTGAATATATACAGGGATGAACTTTGTTTTATGTGGATAGTGAGTGTGTTTCAGACAGGTACCCTCTGCTAGGTATACCTCTCCCTTCAAAGCGTTCTGCTGATGTTGCAGAAGAGGTTTAGATTCCTAGATCATGTATGCCTGATGTCATGTGAATTGATGATGTGCAGTAAATCCATCGGTAATGAGTCGGGGGATACCTTATACGCTAGACACGGGTCACTTCTTAGCAGTCTGTAGGATACTGATTATAGTGACAGGACTTTGAGTTGGTCCATGTAGGACATGTTAGTTATGCCTTGTATCCTTTTAGTAAGGTATCTCTGTGGGCATTCCAGTTGTTGCATGTGTCTGGACAGATACATGCCAAAGGGGTCATTATACTCAATGACTGGCCTAATGAGGGCTGAGTAAAGGAGGACAATGACGTCCCTAGATCTTTTCACAACCCCTTTGTTTAACAGCTGTGCAATATAGGACTTTCTTACAACAATAGATACATGATGGTCAAACATAGGTCACTGTCCACTTAACATCCCAAACCTTGAACAACTGGGTCAACTCTTAAGGGTGTATTGACAATGTAGTAGGTCCCTGGGTGGATGACTTCCCAAAAAAATGCAATAATGCATTTTCTGGCATTTAGTTTCAGTCCATGAATTATGGTACCAGTTATTTATTTGGAACAAATCTTCCTACAGGATGGCTAAGTCATTTATATGACTTATTGTCAGTCATATGGGTAGTAAATCCAGCAATAATAAATTAGCTGTTGCAATCAACTTGAATAACCTCACAGAACTCAATGAGGAACTGCTTTCAATGATATAAATCTTTCTCCAAGCTAAGGACAGGATGGAATACCTGGAAATCAAAGTAATTGATCTGGATGATCAATTGAGGTAAAACAATAGTTTTCATGTATTCCTGAGGGAGTGGTACAGGAAAATTGTGAGCTATACATTCAACTGAGTAGGACAGAACATCTTCTGAAGATGTGCATATAGAGAGAGCACTGTATATATATACATGCATTGGCCAGAAATAATTCTTCTAAGTGTATTATTGTTATACTTGGATCTCATGCTGTTAAGGAAAGTATACTTTCAAAGTTATGGATCCCTGGTTGCTCACTATTGATAAAGGCAGCAAGAATTTTTGAGGAACGATTATTCAGAAAAGACACAATTCAGAAAGTGCAGCTTTTAAATGGGCAATCTAAATTTGCAGGTTTAAAAACTGGCATTTCAGTCTTTGCATCCAGTAGAACTTAAAGTATGGCTCCTAGGAGGGAAGCAATCATTTTTGTCACTGTCAAAGTTTGAAATAAAAATTGAGCAATCTTCTTTTCTCTAACTCTAATGGAAAGACACTTCCTAATAATGCATCGATGCGATGAATCACATTTCAGGAATTAAATCCTTTCTCTTTATTCAAGCAATGAATTATTTATAATCAGCTAACTGCATTAGTGGTGAATCATCCTGGATGATCAAACGTACTCACAACTTGACTTGAACATTTTAATTTGTATCCCTACTAAATTGATCTGGGGAGCTGGAATTCATTTTTTTATTATATAATACTCATCTATATAAAGAGACAGGGGCCAATGCCATTTTGTAAATACAGTTGAAGATTTTGAGTCCAGTTTGCAAGTAGTTCATTTTTAAGGTTAACTACTCTCTACTTGAAGAGGCAGAAGTACGTGAATTATGTGAATTATTACAATTTTGGGAAGCAAATAAGAAAAGACCAAAATTCTGGATGTAACCTTATTCAGTTAAGCATTAGTAAGAACTGTTTTTATTTCAGCCTTTTAGCTCTTCTTTTGTTACTAGGTATTTTTCTTTTGTATATAAGTTGAAAGACATGGAAAAAATGCCCAAACAGCCAATCAACTACAATTTCTGAGCCAGAAACCACTCCTCAAGTTTTGATTTTTGGGATGCCTAAAGGTTAGTAAGGACTGGCGCACCATAAATAAGCATGGGGAGGAGACAAGTAGTGGTAAGTGTAGCTTAAATACCTTCAGTGGGAATGATTTTGGCTCTAGAAAGCATTTCAAGATTTTGATGACATTTTTATGCAATTCTGTATATGCAGGTCGAATTTAAGATTATCATCCCTAATAATTAGCTATGAGAATTGACTTCAATGGCTGTATTATCAAGAGAGAGGACTTTTAAGTTTTGTTCTTTCTTGGGAGAGGGATTTGGGGGAAAAAAGTAATAGTTTTTTTTTTTAGGGTTGAACCATGTTTTAGTTGCTGTTACCCCTCCAAAAAATTATCAGGAAGGTTTGTCATGTCGTTAGATGTGCAAATGAGTGAGGAGTCATCTGTGTCCTGTATTAGGGAGACCTGTTGTGTGGATGTGTGGAGGCTGTTGATGAGAATGTCAAAAAGGAGAGGGCTAAGGGTAGAGCCTTGTAGTACACTGGTGGTAACTGGGAGGTATGGAGAGAGGGTGGAGTGCCATTTTACTGACTAATACCTATTGGATAGTTAGCTTTTGAATCAGAGAAGGGTGTGCTGAGAGACCTAATGAGGACATTTGAAGTAGAAGTTTTCTGTGACAAACTGTTTTGAAGGCTTTAGATGAGTCTAGAAATAAGGAGGAGACTAGTTTGTCTTTTTCCTAGCTTTATTGACAGTATCTATATAGGTTAGAAGTGCAGTGTTAGTACCATGGGAGAGACAGAAAACATGTTAGGTGGGGAATAGGAGTTCTTCATGCAGGAATAAGTCTAGCAATTGTTTTTGAATACATTTTTCAAGTGTTTTGGAGAGGGGAGATAAGATTGCTCTAGGTCTATATTTAGTAATATCTGTTGAATTTCCTTCTTTGTGTACAGAGATAATGTGTGACATTTTCCATATAGTGATTACTGGATTGTCCTGTTTATAAGGATTGAGACAGGTTTATATTATGGTAACAAATGCTTGAGGTATTGAACACCACTTTGTTGACACGTTTTGAGTGGATGCTCTTATAAGCGAAAGCTATAAAGATCGAAAATGTTAAGTTCAAAATGTCATAGTTGGCCAACACATGCAAATGTAGCAGTGACGTAAAGATGTGTACATAATGAATTATGCATGTTTACCTTAATTTTAGTGCGATCTCGGAGTTGGTATATATATATATATATATATATATATATATATATATATATATATATACTTCTGCGTGTCATTTAAGTCAGGTAGAACCATATATATATATATATATATATAAAATTAGCACGGGGTGTGGGCAGCACAGCCCCCCACATGGGCGAGGCAGGGGTGCTTGCCCTCCTGCAAAAATTAGAGAAACATTTGTGTATGTGTGTTAACTGGTTTGTGTTTCAGGAAAGTGCCGTTTTGGACAAGTGTAATTTTGGAGATTTGGTTTCCGCCCACATCCCAAACACATGCTGTAGGTGGATTGGACACACTAAATTGGCCCTAGGTGTGAGTGCGTGTGTGTGTGTGCCTTCTGTGGAAGGTTGGGCACCAGTCTGGCAACTCAACACCGTAAAACTCCACTGCCAATCATGAGCGGACAGTGATCCGCTGTGGCGACCCCTAACCAGGAAAAGCCAAAAGAAGAAAAAGAAGATATGAAATGGTGAAAGAATATTGCTATAGACTGTAAAAACAAACAAAAATGCATGCTTGCAAAGGTTATTAGTGAGAATCATACTGTTGATGTTTTTTATTTTAATAATGGATGGAAGGTTAAGGAAGGGGGGGTGGGCAAGATTTTTCTAGTAATACATCAGGAAGTCTAATGAGTGAGATCAATGGGTTCCTCTTGCTAGCAATCCTTTTAGGAGAATAATTCAAAGTATTCACCCTGTCCTTGGGAGTCATTACTTAATTCTTCTTTATAGTCTATATAGTTTAATTAATTAATGCTTCAAATAAAGCATTAAAACTCCTTCCCTTACCAGACACTGCACTTTCAACAAGTTAATTCTGTCTGTTAATATCCCAAAATTATCCCTGATTAAATATCTTCATGTGTTAGACTGCTCACTCACCATTGTGCTGATTTTCCTTTCTATATCCTTTCTACCCATTTACTCCCATTCTCTGCCTACCTCCACCTTTGCCTTCCTTACTAGTCCCACCTTACTGAGCTATGTATCTTTCTGTGGCTGCTAGTCACTTCTGTTTATTAGCTAAACACATTACCTCTTTCATATCCTTACCCCCCTCTCTTTTTGCTCTCAGTTCTTAACTTTAATCACTTTTCTCTGCTCTGTTCCAGCCTTGCTCTTACCTGCCAGTTCTTTCAGCTTCACTGACTGTTTATGCTATCCTGCTGCTGTCTCTCTGATGCACTCCTCTTACTAATTCCTGCATGCTGCTTTGTTCATTTTCCAATCTCTCCGTTAATGCCATTTTGTCATTAAACTCCCTTACTTGCGCTTTCACTGTCCTAGCTCTCCCATAATGCCGTGTGGCATTTAAACTCCCTTAATGGCATTTCGCTCCACCTTTTGCCATTGGAGCTCTCTCCCTTTTTTGTATCAGTTCTGGTGGTGCAGGAACAATGCTATTACTGCGTTATTTTATGCTACAACTGTTTTATTGTATAAAAAGGTATTTTTTAATTAGAGTGACTCTGTTATATGGTGCTATACTGTCAAGTTTAATTGCAGACTGTACAGCAGCTGTTCTTTAGTTTTCAACAAAGCAATGCAGCTGAACCGGGGAAATTGTATGTTATTCTTCTGTGTATTGCTATTCCAGCCTGGTTGATTACTGATATCACAGCAGCTGCTCTTCAGGGTTTCAATAACATGGTTCTTGGTCCACTATCATTTGTTTTTGGTGCCAGCTGAACCCATACCTCTCAAGTGTACCTCATTACAAGGAACGTACCTCATTTGGGGTCTTAAAAAGTTCATGTTCCTCAAAGTTTCACATTGAAAAGGCCTGTCACGCATTCAGTGTTAGGAATTTCTTTAACTGATATCCATGGTAAATAGAAATGAATTAATATATTAATTCATTAACAGATCTTTTTTATAAGTAAATCCAGCATATTTTAACCATACTATGACATTCCTAGTTGAAGTTGTTAGTAAGCCATTTTTATGTGTTCCACGTTTTGCCTGTTTGTTCCACATTCTGAAGGTTAGTGTTCCTCGTTTTGTAAATGGAAGGTTGAGAGCTATGGCTGAACTGGAGGAACTACACATAAATATGACATGTTTCCGACATGTGGGAGCTGTAGTTTCTCTGTTATTTTAACTATGTAATGACAGAATTGATACGTGTTTCTGTGTTATTTTATTAATCTGGTTATTATCATACAATCTCAGATTGTGTGATCTATTACCTTGTACAACAGACATGTTCAGGGTTCTTATTATTTATTTTTTTTACATCTAATCATTTCCCAATGTTCAACTGCTTATTTGGTGAGCTCTTGATGCTCGCCCTAATGCTGGTGGCCACTTCAGATGTCCCTGTGAATTTCAACATTGCTCAGGCAAGTTGTCTAATCACTTGAGACTGCGACTTAACTGTAAACTAGATCAGCACATACCCAAAGCTCCCCACAGGTGCAATATCGAGTTCACTCTGGCCCTTTTGGTGATGATTTTTTTTCCTCTGAATGATTGGAAAAATATACACATATTTTATTCATGCTAGCTAGGTAATAATGAATGTTAACATTACTTTATTGCTATGTGTAATTTAACACAATTGCTTGGACTTATACTGTTTCATTACAAATTTGCTATTATTTCCTCACTGCTGCTTTTGTTGTATATTTTTCACAGTACTTTCTACTGTCTACACTTTATTTTCACACTGCCAATTTTTTCTGTATAACCCTATTTCCCTTCTATCTTTCATTTAACCCTCTATCCTGTTTGTCCTTGTTTTCCAGTATTTCAGACCTGACCAAATCATATGTACAATTCAAAGCATTCATTATCTTCAAATGAAGCATTAAAACTTCTTCCCTTACCAGACACTACACTTTCAACAAGTTAATTCTGTACATTAACATCCTAAATTTATCCCTGACTAAATATCTGCACCTGTTAGACTGCTATCTCACCACTGTGCTGATTTTCTTTTCTATATCCTTTTCCCCAACATACTCTCATTCTCTGCCTAGCTATACTACTCCCACCTTTGCCTTCTTTACTAATTTCGCCTTACTGAGTTAAGTATCTTTCTGTGGCTACTAGTCACTTCTGATTATTAGCTAAAACATTATCTCTTTCATTTCCTTCTCCACTCTCTTTTTACTTTCTGTTCTTAACTTTAATCTCTTTTCTCTGCTCTTTTCCAGCCTTGCTCTTACCTGCCAGTTCTTCCAGTCTCACTGACTGCTTCTGCTGTCCTGCCATAATCTCTCTAGTGCAGCCTGCTCCATTCTGCCTCACTTCACTCAGGCTCACTCCACTCCTCTACCCTACCCCCATTCCCACCCACCCCCACTTTCCTTAGATTTATATCCCTTAGCCACACCTCCTTCCATCAGCCAGCCAATAAAATTTACCCACATCCTGATCGCCACTTCCTTTCCACTTAACACTATCCCCACCTATCAACATGGCTCCCTCTATTTCTCACATTCTATTCTTAGCCCATACTATTCTACTACTAGCACTTCTATTGCAATTTCCATCAATCAAACTCAGCTTAATATTCTTTTCTCCAAACTCACTTTTGAAACTAGCTTCCTGTGCACCCCAGCTGATAACTACTCAGAAGTTAATTCCAGTCTCTTTTATATAACTCCACTACTCTGCTCAAAAATAAATATCCTCCCCACAAACCACTCTATTTATAACTCAAACCATACTCACTCCCTTTTATTGTGCTTGATAAGCTCTCAACTAACTTTACACATCAACTTTCATTTTTTTCCTGGCGTTAGTTCAACATGGTGACATTCATCCCAACCTCAGTCTTCCTACCACCAATTCCCCTATTGCAACAATCCCTATAAACTGCTTAAAATCTCTACACATAACCACTATGAGCCTCCAAAGTATCTGCAACAAAATCTCCAACCTGCATGCTTGGCTAGCTCGTAATAAAACAGACAGCTTAGCTACTACCGAGACATGGTTAAAGCTAAATATAAAAGACTCTGAATTTCCCCCTCTCAACTACAGTTTAATATGGGTTAACAGAATTAACAAGAAAGGGAGTGATGCCATCATTTATCCTAATAGTCCTACCATACTCCCATTTACTGGTCATATCCCTCAACTCCTAAGCACAAAACTCTTGGTCTCATTCCTAAAAATTAACAACTCTACAAATCTCTGTATTATAGTCCTATACATTCCTCCAGGCAGTAACATACATGTTCTTGAAGAAATATTATCCTGGACTTCCCACACCATAAAAAATGAAAGTATAATCATAGGCAATGTTAACATCAACTGGTCTAATATTTCTGCAAAAAGTCCATCCAACAATATTAACCTGTTTCACTATATCCAACTAATCTCTACCCTACCAGATAAAATAACAAAACCAATGAGGGTGCCATCTTAGACTGCCTAGTCTCTGACCCATCAAAAATCTCTTCAGCTGGCATGCTATCTAACTCTATAAGTGATCACCTTCCTGCCTTTGTTACCACAACTTATCCCCCGTCACAAAAAAATAAATAAATTCAAACTTGTCAGGAACTTATTTAAATGCAACCCCGACACATTCAACAATATTCTAAAAAGAATAAAGTGGAATAATCTAAAGACTCTCTCTCTAGACAATGGCTTGTACTGCTTTAACACTATTATTTTCATCAACAACCTCCACCTATCATTTCAACAAGGATTACTTGTTCAGTATGCAGATGACTCTGCTATAATCTGCTCTGCCAAAAACTCAAATCTACTACAGCAAATTACTCAATCCACATTTACCCCCGTAGAGACATGGCTCCACAATAACCGCCTGTCTTTAAACCCAAATAAAACCAAGCTTATAATATTTACCCCAAAGAAAAACATTCCCATTAACAAATCTCAAGTCCACATATTCTCTCTAAGCAACACAAAAACTGAATTAGTGACCCACGCTAAACTGTTAGGTATCATAACTGACGAAAACTTAAAATTTGATCTTCACATACAAAATAACATCAGTAAGACTCACAAAAAACTGGGATTACTTTACAGACATAATCATTTCCTTTCCCCTCCACACAAAATAAGTATTTACTTATACTTATTTACTTCCCTCTCTAGTCTATGGTGCTCCATTACTAACTAACCTCCAATCCTTCATCGTAACTATACTTGAAACATGTTACAATAAGTTAGACAATTTTGCAACAAATCACCACCACTGCATTCCTCTAAAAACATTAAACTGGCTAAAATTTCCTCATTATCTTACTTACCTTCAACTAACCACCGTACATAAATTAATATCCAAACCACAGCACTGTCCTTTCCTAAAATCCTTATTCTCCTACTATTACCCCTAATAGGTCTCTAAGATCATTAAATCAACACCTCCACCAAATTCAGAAGCCTAAACTAACTGCAGGTCATCTACTATACTCCTGGATAATAGCTAAAACCTGGAACAGCCTTCCTGTACACATTCTCACAACCCAATACGCTTTCTCCTTCAAAACCATACTTTGCACACACCTTCACTCCAACTGGATTTGTAACTGCTCTAAGCCTTCTCCGGCCATTACCTAGATCTTAATGCCATCCTACCTTTCCCTATTTTCTCTCTATATATCTCAAATTCATTAGCATTTCTTCAGACCTTCTCCATCTCTTTTTACCCATTCAGCAATTACCCTTTTTTTCCTCCTGATAGTAATCTCTTCAACTCCCACTCTTCCTAACTCTGTTGTAATCATTTCTAACTTCTCACATGTACCTTCTCATATTCTTCTATTAATTACCTCTTTTATACTACATCATCTACAATATTCTACGACAGTCTCTTAATGTCTTTCCTTGCTCTAAATCTTATTCATTATTTGTGTGCTTAGTATTTCACATTCACTCATACTGCTATGCCAACATTATTGTATTAGACTAATTTAGATTATTAAGTGTGTTTTAAGTGTGGGTTTCTCAGCATATTATATTCACCAATACTGCTTTGTTAACTATAGTTAATATATTGTAATTAGTTTTATTGTGTATCTATTGTTGTGATTATCTAATTGTACTACTGTTGAAGATTTTTTTCCTCCCTTTGTTATGAAGATACTGTTTATAAAACTGAAATATCCAAAGAAAATGGTGTAAGTTAAATTTTGGCAACAGTATGATGTTTTAATCTCTTTTGTTTTTCTAGACTTGTTATTGATTTTTTTCTGTCCTCTGTTTTAAAAAATTAAATAACCTGACTAGAGAACAAGGGTAAAGGTTTATGTAGGATGTTTTACAATGATCGTCTCACAAAGTTTATTAAGTCTGGACTGGAAAATATATGGTATTGGTTATAAATTCACTTATGCTTAATTAATTGTTATATTAAAAAGATGAAACAGTCTGTACCTTTTATGAAAATTTCCCCCCCCAAAAACATAGTAAACAAACAAGTTAAATAAACAGTTAGAGGAGTACATTTCAATCTGGGTTTGGCATCATGCTTAAAGTTTTCACCATGTATACACAAGGTATAGTGTTTGATTCTGACTTCAAGTTATTGGCTAGGCTTAAAATGGCCCTTCATGGCAGTTAGTTTAGTATTCACCTATGAACCTATGAATTAAAAAAAAATAAAGGCAAAGTGAAAAGATTAGACCAGTCTATGTCTCTAAGGGTAACAACAAACTATTTTTAAATATAAGCTCCTACAGGGGAAAGTTGCAATAATATAAGGCCAGCTGTCCCAGTAGATTGTACAATGCAAGCTACAAAGCATATAAAAAATACATACTGCATGATCTAGCGAGATGGCAACCTCTTAACAACAGGTGACTATGATGTCATAGGTGCAAAGTTGCAAGAAAATATTTTTTTTTATGACCCATTCAAACATTAGCAATTTTCTTAGCAACCTGTGTTTATTTGCATGTAACTCTGAAGTTAAACCTGATATAACTTTACTTAGAAAAAAATGAAAATAATCTGAGGGGTGTGTAACGATACAGCAGGAGGAAATTATGACTAAAACTTGCAAATATCACACCACAACACCAGTTTCTCCTGGTAAAGATACTGAAAATGAAAAGTATATTAAACTAACACCGAAAAGAAAAGAAAGAAGGTAAACCTGCCAGAAACAGAAACAATTCTTGACTTTTTACTGAAAAGTTTAAAAGAAACCTTGGTTTTGATTTATGATCCAAGGTCTAAGATACTAAAAGTGAAGTGAAATTAAGATGGTTATTTATAATTTGAAGAAAATACAGGATAAAACCAAGAAGCATGCATCAAGGAACATAAAAAGAATGAAACCTTAGTCAAAAACATAAATTTATGAAATGGCTACAAGATGCATCACTGTACTTGGAAACTTGCAGTAAAAAATGAACATGAAATTAAATTAGGTTGTTATTTATTTTATTTGCAGGTCACAAGGGCAATGCCTATTCTAACTGACAGCAAGAATAAATTAAAACATTAAATACATGTACCGTAAGAAATATATATACTGTAATTTAAAAGGACAGTCGTGTACACTTACCATAAATGTAGATGTTCGAGTGTATTCACTATTGCAGTCATCACACTTGGGTTATCTGCCTGCAGGTAGCCCTCAGTCGCGAAAACCAGAGACTTAATATTTCTGCTTTGGATGCTATTGCTCCAGGACTGATGTCAGGTCGTCAGGGGTATAAAAACAGGCAGCTGATGCCATTACATCAGTTTTTCTTGCCCCAAATGTCAGGAGCCCCCCAAATAGGGAGCTAGGTCATGGTGGAAAAAACACCACCAGTAAAAAGTAAATACCAATACCCCAGAAGGAGTTAGTAATAGCCATAGATAGGAGAGAGAGAGAGAGAGAAAAACAGGGGGCTGGTGAGAGGGAAACCAGGACTGCAACAGTGAATACAGTCGAACATCTATATTTATGGTAAGTGTACACAACTGTACTATGTTCTTCATGTATCACTATTGCAGTCATCACACTTACGTGGATTCCCAAAGCTGAAGAATTGTGGAGGCAGTCAAGAAGAGTTAGGGCTGGCTAGTATGCCTTGCAAGACTACTGTAGCAAATCTTGCCCTGGGCTTGGAAAATATAGGCAGGTGGTAGGTGCTTGGTGAAGGTGTGTACAGAACTCCAGGTAGCAGCCTCCAGGATGTCCCTGGTATGGACTCCCCTGAGAAATGCTGTAGAGGTAGATGTTGTCCTAGTGGAATGTGCTCTGACCCCCTGAGGGGTTAGTTTCCCATGGTACTTGTAGCAGAAATGGATGCAATGTGCTATCCATTTCGAAATAGTTTGTTTTGAAATGGCCTTGCCCTCTGCCCCTGTTGCAAAGCTGACTAGTAGCTGGTCAGATTTTCTGAAGGGCTTAGTCCTATCAAGGTAGAATCTGAGCTGTCTGTGTATGTCCAAGAAGTGCAGGATAATTTGCCCTTTATTTTGAGGATTAGGGAAGAAGGGTGGCAAATGGATGGATTGTTTGAGAGCCACACTGGACACCACTTTAGGCTTAAAGGAAGGGTAAGTGCTAAGGGAAACCCTGTCAGCATGGAAAATAATGAAGGGTTCCACAGCCATCAGTGCTTGTAGCTCAGACACTCTTCTAGCTGAAGTGATGGCTAGAAGCAAGGCTGTTTTCCAAGAGAGGAATTTTAACTCTGCTGATGCTGCAGGCTCAAAGGGGGGAAGCTTGAGCTTTTCCATTACAAAGTTAAGGTCCCAGGCAGGGGTGGGTGCTCTCCTTGGTGGCCTAAGCTGTTTGCTCCTCTCCGGAACTGTTTGATAAGAGGGTGCGAGAAGAGAAGTGGCTCAGTGTTGTAATGAGCAGAAATGGCTGAGGCATGTATCTTAATGGAGGAGAAGGAAAGGCCTTTGTGGAATAGATCTGCTACGTAATCCAGGATAAGAGGCAGAGAGGGCAGTGTTGTGTCCTCTCCTTTAGATTGAATCCATGAGTTGTACCTTTTCCACTTATCAGCATAGGATTTTCTTGTACTGGGTCTTCTGGCTTCAAGAATGACGTCCAGCACCTGTTTGCTTAAGGTCACTGGGGGAGAATTCAAGGAATAAGCCAGTCTGCAAGATTTAGGGTTTGCAGTTGTGGATGCAGAATCTGTCCCTTCTGCTGAGAGAGGAGGGTTGGAGTCTGGTGCAGGTGCCAGGGTAGTACCGATGTCAGGCTGCGCAGGAGTGGATACCAGTGCTGGCATGGCCAGTCCGGGGCAATTGGAATTGTCCTTGGTCTGTCCTGTTTTATCTTGAGTAATACTCTTGAAAGGAGGAGCAAATGGGGAAAGGCATACATTGAGAGATTTGCCCACTGAAAAGATAGGGCATCCACTTTCCAGGCCCTGCTGTGAGGATTCCTGGGGCAGAATTTGCTGAGCTGGTGGTTGTAGGGGGAGGCAAAGAGATCCACCTCTGGAGTCCCCTATTTCTGGATCAGAAGGTTGAAGGTGCTGTGCTCCAATTGCCACTCATGTGGGTCTAGGGAATTTCTGCTTAAGTTGTCTGCCAGTAAGTTTTGTTTGCCTGGCAGGAATTGAGCTTGCAGATGGACTTGAATGTCCAAGGCTGTGTTCCACAGGGCCATGGCTAGCCTGCAGAATGAGTAGGAATGGGTTCCCCATTGTTTGTTGATGTACCACATAACTGTGGTGTTGTCTGTTTTTATTACCAGTTGTCCTGGAAAAATTAGGGATCTGAAAGCTGTCAGGGCATTCTGTACAGCTAGCATCTCTTTTTGGTTGATGTGCAGATGAATTTGACTTGGGCTCCAGTGGCCCTGAATACATATTCCGTCCATGTGTACCCCCCAGGCATAGTCTGATGCATCTGTGTTAGGGTCTGGGCAGCTTGGGGTTGAGTAAATGGCAGTCCCTTGTTGTGGTTGCATGCTTCTGCCCATCAGAGGAACTCTGTCCTTAGACAGGGTATGATAGGAATGACTGTTTCCAGGTCCTGAGAATGTTGGCACCAAAGACTTTTTAAATATCATTGGAGTTTCTTCATATGCAGTCTTGAATATGGAATCAGCAGTATACATGAGGTCATGAACACTAGGGCTTGCAGTATTTTTCTTGCTGATAGCTGGGTTCTGGTGGCCATTTGTTTGAAGTAGTCTGTCAGATAGACTTGTTTTTCTGAGGTGAGGAATGCCATCTGGGAAGTTGTGTCCAAGCTTGCTCCCAGGAATACAATCTTTTGACTGGGTACAATTTTTATTTCTTTTCATTGATGGTGTACCCCAAGGAAGTGAGAAGGTTTTTCACAAATGTCAGGTGCTGCAGCAGCAATTCCTGACTGTCTGCCCGAATCAGGAAGTCGTCCAAGTACAGGTAAATTTGGATATTTTTCTGCCTGCAGTATGCAATGGCTGGAGCCAGGCATTTTGTGAATACTCTGGGTGCAGTAGATAAGCCAAAGGGAAGTGCAGAGAACTGATAATGCATAGACCGTGCCCTGAAATGTAGATACTTCCTGCATGATTCTCTTATGGGGATATGCAGATAGGCTTTTTTTAAGTCTAGGGTGACTAACCAGGCATCCTTGGCTAGCATAGGAAGAAGCTGTTGCTGGATAAGTATTTTGAATTTTGGTACCACCAGGAAGGTGTTGAGAATGGAAAGATCCAGGATTGGGCGCAAAGAGCCCTCTTTCCTGAGTACCAGGAAGAGTCTGGAGTAGAATCCTTGACCCCTCTGTTCTACTGGAACTGGCTGAATAGCTCTGATATTGAGCAGGGAAAGTACTTGCTTTTGAGCCTCTGCCCACTGGTTTGGAGGAAGGTCTGGAAACCCGCTTGGGGTTGGCAGTGAATGGAAATAAAATTTGTACCCCTGAGATACAATGTTGAGGACCCACCAGTCCTGAGTGATGGACATCCAGTTTTTTCCATGAAGGTCAAGTTTTCCTCCTAAGGGCACAAGCAATTGGGCAGGGCTGGGGAGTGGAGTAAAGAAGTCATTGTGAGCTTTTTCTCTAAGGAGGTGGCTTACCACTCCCTGCTTTAAGGGTGGGGGCACTCCTACTTAGATCTCTGCATACCCTGAGACTGAAGTCTGGGTGGTCTGTTTCCTCTGGGTCTGGTTTGAGAAGGCCTGGAGGGGGCTGGAAAGGACCAGTGTTTGGAAGGGCAATGCCTACTGAATCTAGGGGGTTGCACTTGTAAGAATTATTTAACAGTCTGCATAGACTTAGCTTTTTCTTCCATCTTTTTAAGAACCTTTTCTGCTTTGGTGCCAAACAAACAGTCCTTATTCAAAGGAGCATCTAGTAACTTTGATTTGACATGGTCTGGCAAGGTCTGCTCCTTCAGCCAAGCATGTCTTCTCAGTACAGAGCCAGTGACAGCTGCCCGGCAAGATGCTTCTAGGGCTAAGTATGCTTGCTGAGTTGGCTTGCAGAGTGCATAAGCTCCTGCAATTCTTTATTTTCTACACAGTCTGAAAAGGTTGCCACTTTTTGTTTAATAAGTTCCATAATATGTTGCTGGAACTTCAGCATGTGAAACTGACAATTCAGTGCCCTAATAGCAAGAGTTGCAGAGGTATATACCTTCTTACCCCATCTGTCCAATGCTCTGGAATCCCTGTTTGAAGGGGTGGGATTCTTGGCTGTAGTAGCCTCGATACCTTTAGGCCCCTGGGAAATTATCTATGGGTCAGCAGTAGGATTCTTGAAAAGAAATTTGTGAGTGTCAGGTACTCTGTAGTACCTGTCTGGTTTCCTAGGGGCAGGAGATAAAGTGTCAGGAGTAAGACTGGATTCCATAAAAACATCATCCACAACATCCAGGACAGGGGGTATTGCTAAGGGCCTGTGTTGAGGCAGCTCTAGAAATTCTCTGAGTCTCTTTTTGGACTGAGGATAGTCTTGGTATTCCCAGTGGAAATGCTCTCGTAAGGTATGCAAGGTTTCACCAAAAGAAAAATCCTTTGGAAGGTTGGCAGAGGGAATGGATTCCTCTGCATCTGAATCCTCATAAGCAGATAAGGGCATGTCTTCATAATCAGAAATTTCAGAGTCAATAGACTCCTTGTCTGTAAAAGCTGAAGGGGACTGGACTCTTTGTCTCTTAGTAGGGGAAGGCTGACTTCCCCTAATCAGCGTAATAAGGTCTTCAGCCATTCTAAGCATTTGTTTTTGTGGCATGGGAGCAGATGCATGCGCTTTGGTCGTCTGTTTTCTAGGTGTAGTGTGTACTCTGGGCCTAGGAAACTCTGTAGTTTTGGTTAAAAAAGAAGTTGTCGGTTTGAGTCAAACATCAGTTGAGCAAATAACTGCATCAGAAGCCGGTGCCTGCTCAGCGGCTCCTGACCCATCCAAGGAAGAGACATCCACAGGTTTCATAGTCGATGAAGTCTCGGGGCATAATGGACTCCGAATTGGTCTCAGTAGAGGCCTGCAAATCCATTGAAGTGGGCATCAGGGGCTGTGAAAGCACCTCACTGAGTACCGGCAGACTGGTGACTAGCTTAGTGGAAGCATCGCCGGCAGTTTTGGACCTATGCGGTCTGTCTCTGTCTTTATCTTTTTGTTTTTTGGAATATCAGTGGTCGGATGGCTTACTGAAGCCATTTCAGAATATGGAGATCGAGAGCAAAAGAATTTAGCGACAAAGAGAGCCTGATGATGAATGGTTAGGGCATTAAATAAGGCACAAAACCGACAGCAAGGGACGTTGTGGTCTGGGCCTAAACAGGTGATGCAGTAAGAACGAAAATCTCTGTGAGGTATTTGCTTTCCACAGGCAAGACAATTGTTAACTTTTTCTGACATCGGTTAGAGCAAGAAAAAAGATCCCCAAGAGGGTACTTAGCTATAGAAGACTTTCGAATTATTAAATACGTAAACAAAAATTCAGATAGCGGACAACCGGCACTTGTGAAATGCTTCTGCTTCGGGCTCCTCAGCAAGAAAGACTGGTGTAATGGTGTCGGCTGCCTGTTTTTATACCCCTGATGACCTGACATCAGCCCTGGAGTGACAGCATCCGACGTAGAAATACTAAGTCTCTCATATTTGGGCCGACTGAGGGCTACCTGCAGGCAGATAACCCAAGTGTGATGATTGCAACAGTGAAACATGAAGAACATCACTGCATTTTAAATACAGGCACTGTAAAAAACGAGTCACATTTTTACAAGTGTATGAGTTTTACCTTTTTCACAGTATGGAACTGTTCAAACACTAAATGAAGATCTAATTTATTCCAGTTGGGATGAAAAAAGTAAATTCCTGAAAATATTTGAAATGCACCTGTGATATACTTCATATAAGTCTTCCCTACGACAGACATTTTCTTGAATTTAAATACAAAGAACAATGGTGTAATTCACATGAAAATTTAGATATAATCTCAAGATAGCATGATGTAGAAGTGTTAGTTTTGGACATATTAACTATAGCCACAAGAGAAAAGTTTATTGCTGTTAATAAATGCAAATAACAAAGCATTACCAAGAATTTCCTTGGCATCAAGCATTACATAACTTGGCTAATCTCAAAGATAACCACATAATTAGCTTGCCAATATGTTTGCTAAAGAACAAATAAGCATCTGTAGTATGTTAGGACTGGGTAAATATGAGTTTAATCAAGTAGGTGACAGGCAGGGTAGACATAGGTAAGATCAGAGTAGACTGACCTGATTTCTGTAAAACATTGTCTGTTCAACAGAAATGATTTGCACCAAAGTACAGCATCTCCACTCCAAAACTTGAGACAAGAAATTATGTCATTATGGCAAATTGAACTGAGAGCCACAGATATACTAATAAATACATTAAGAGCAGCTTCAGATATGACAAATTTGATGGATCCAGTCAAGTAAAATAATCCTAAAAGGTTATATGGAATCAGAAGCCATACTGAAACACACCAAGTACGTTGCTTTTTATAAAGATGCGAACAAGTTGGTCAGAGATGGTGGTGGTATAGGGGGCTGCATGATAAATTAAGGACTTGTCCTGAATACAGGAAAAAGAGCAATGACTTTCCACTCAACAGAAAAAAATGTTAATGATGGAAGAATTAAAGAGAAGAAGAATCGATCAGGCTAGATAATCACAGTACAGTTTTAAAAAACTTAGGTCTATGCCATTTTAAGACATAAAGGCTCGATCAGATTGCTCAGTATTGAGTAATGAACCTTAGTAAAAAGAAACAAGATCATGTGAAAAGTCACAAAGAACGGTACAAGTGAGATGATAATTTAAGTAAATTATTGAATTCTTTGTTGAAATAGGAGACTGTTGTCTCCCTGCCATGCATTTATTTTCAATCCCATACTATCCTGAATGGAGAATAATGAACACAGTTTCCTACAGTTTGTCTAAAAGTATAACAAGAAATTATCCTTTGCATTTTCATTTTTTTCTAGCAGCATTTTAACTAGGACCCAGTGTTTCTCAGAGTTATGTTTAGCAGACTAATAATCTGCACTAGTTTTTCTCTTTTAAAAGAGACCTCTACTCACAATCGAGCCAGCATGTACAATTCAGTTTTCTAATACACACTGTCTAAAGAGAAACACTTGAAAAGAGAAGTGTGTATTATTTAAGGATGAATAATGCAAAACTATCTCCAATCTAACCCATCTATGGGGATGGTTTTAGCATTTTGGGGGCCCCCAACAGATGTCAGGTTGGGTGCCCCTTGGCACTTCCACTCTACGTATCATCCTGTCACTGCCACCCCTCCTAAACAACCTTTTAGTTGATGCTGCAAACTTTTAGGATTAGTAACCAAAGACTGACCTGTAGCTACAATGCTCCTACATTACAACAGGCCTATGTACCCATCTCACAAAGGGCATTTACAGTTACTGGAATTTAATTGCACTAACGAAACATTACAGCAACTCTATGTACAGGTATGGACTTTGTGAAATGGTGCCCTAGGCCTACTGTTTCAGCCACCCCCAACACACACACGCACACACACACACACACACACACACACACACACACACACACACACACACACCGTACCCTCCAGTCTTCCCCTGTTTTCCCCCATCTTGGGCTCCCTATGTCATGCACATTACTTTTTTTTCCTTTCCTCACATTTTGCTTTACTCTTCAGCTTTTTCGAGACGCCATAACTTTCTATATGCTGTGAAGTCCATTTTAAGGGGTTTTTTTCTCTTTATATAACCTTTTTATCCAATGATGGCTTGAACAGAAATGTTGATTAAGGAAAGAAACTGTGTTGCTGTTCAGCTTTAGCTTTCCTTGCATACTTTCAACATACCTTTCCTGACCAAGTACGCACAGTAATAACCATTTAGGAAATAAATCAATTAAGCCAGAGCCCCCAGAAACCACTGGGTTATGCAGGTTCCGAAATACATTTAGATCATATTTCAAACATTTTAATCCAATGGTTACCTAAACAAAAATCAGGAGAAAGAAAAGAATTTCACTGCTATTTTTTTTTTCTTTCCAGGAAGACATAAGTTGTTCCAAAGGCTTAATGTTCAAAGATCACAAAATAGCAACTCACAATACACTAGCAAGCCAGTTGTTGTCTGCATACACAGGTCCTACCTGGTAACTTCCTGCCTCCATAACCCCCCAAAAAAGACTGCCTATGTACCTCTCTGGTGTTAGATTGGGACAAAAGCAGAGGTTCAAACTGCCACAGTCATGTATTTCAAGTGACTGCTGTCATACATATACATAGCATGCCTCCTCACCCCTCAAGCCAAACTGGCAAAGATAGCTACCTGTATACATGCCTAGTGTGGTTGTGAGGAATGTGAAAAAATAATGATCACGTTAATGTATCCTACTTTGTTGCTCCTAGACAGTATACCACCCCTCCACAAGATATAATAACTTTCTTTGTACACCTCTGAGTTCTGTGAGAAAAGTTTGCACACATAAAAATGACTGATATTTTCTACACACACACACACACACACACACACACACACACACACACACACACATACAAACCATAGCAATGCTAGTTTTGTATTTAGCAAATAATAATACATTGTGCTACATTGATCAGTGACTGCCGTTTAGCAGTTGTCAAACAGCAGCAAGGATAAGTAAATTTTATTTGCCTGAGTGAGGAGTAATGCGAACCTGTCACTGTCCCTGATTTTTCTCATAATTTTGCTCTATCCTTCTTAAAATGTTTAATTTGCTTGTAACTCATTCAGGACTGCAGACAGTCAATAAATCCAGACATTAGAGTTTTATTCTTATTGTCCAAAAATGCATATTGATGCAAAAGGTGTTATACTATTAATGTTTTAATTGAATTAGAGTAATATTTAAAACTTGATCCTGATTGTGAGCCTTTATTCTGCTGTTATAGGTACTGTACTGAATTTATCCTCATAGAAGTTGAAAGTTGTAGTATCTTGTGCTCTGGTGTTTATAAAACTCCCTGAAACAGAAAACCATCCCTTAACATCTGAAGCATCAGCTTTTTTGTTAAAACCCAAAGTTTGCACTGATATCAGTCACTCTGGGCTGCTGATCTCTCTCATGGTTACCTTGCTTATGTTCATTATCAGCTTTATCCTAACATGGTCATATCACAGACCTGCTCAGGTTAAAGAGCATAATCAGGAAATTAGTACATTTTTCTCATTTTCTCCAACCAGCAGCAGCTTTTATGGGGTTCCCACACAATCAAGGATGATTAAGGGGGGTCCACCTGCAGCCACAGGTATTGCAAGTACCTAAATCTGGCTATGTTGTTAGTTTTGGTGGAGTGAATGTCCACTAGCAGAGTTTAACTAAGTCAGGGGTACTATGTCAGTGGTAAAATATTTAATGGAATTGTGAAGCCTGTTGCTTGCTAAAACACTGTTACAATAACCAGAGTTATCTTTGAATTTTAAAGGAGATATAAATGAGTTATTACCCATCTGTTTTTTTTAAGTACACACGATTGCTGTACTAGATTTTGTTGGTTTGACAGACATGTTACAAAATATCAAGATAAGACAACTTGCTGGGTTGGGGCCCCCAGCAACCGCAGGATTCACTGGTACCTAAAGCTGGCTATGCCCATCTAAGAAGTCCCAAACTTTTTTCCTTAACTTACTAACACCAACAATATTAACTGAGCCATGATGTTAATCATGCCTGTTGCACTAGTTATTTAGGTTGCCTTGTCAAGTGCAAACTGATAGCATTATATACTACAAATAGCACTTATATTTGCCTATAATTTAACTGTGGCACTGAATTTGTAGCATTTGCTGTCATGATTAAGCACAAGAAATGTGAGAAAATCTCTTCGGCTGAAGAAGCAAAGACCCTGCTTTTCTTGTACAACTGAAAAGATTTTCTCAGATGTAATTATCTTTCTGATTTATGTCTCTATGGAACTGCAATCCAGCATGCTGATGGTCAGGAATGTTACCCTTAATTAGTTAACATCTGGTAGGAATTAATGAGTTAAATAATTTCACACCTGCCTTTAGTCAATGGTCAGACCACCGGGTAATGGAGATGTGCATGTCATGATCACTGCCAAATGATCAAACCTGAACTCACAGTGATCTACCAATAACCATTTAGATACTAGTTTCCAGTCCAGTAAAAAACAATAACCTAAGGGAGATCACCTTTTAGGTGTAATAACAGTGTACCACTTTCAACAACAGGACTTTCTCACTCTCTGATATTAGTATTTTTATATGCTGCAAATAAGACAGATCTAATTGTATCCTGTTTAGTTGGAAGGTACAATATAGTCAAATAAAACAGTTGGCATTGTTTACCCTAATAGTAACAACATTAAATGTGTCTAGATCATGATCTACCTCAATGTTACCAAAAGAGAATATATTTTTGATAAGAATGGTGACACCACCTCCGGATGTAGTGAATCTTGTTTCAGAAATAATATGATTTTCACCAGGTTTAAGAATCTCATGCTGTTTAATAACCTGCGATTCAGCAGTGGCATAAATATCACATTGGATTTTGTCCTTCCATACTACAGTGTCATCTCACTTAGAACAAATATTCTCAGTGTTTAAAAGTTCAGAAGTAGTCATCTTAAGCAAAGCCAGACAATGCACTACGAGTGAAGTTATATATACTATATATTAAGTTACAAGAAGGAGGGCAGCAATTCAGCACAATGGCACAATCCTCAGTACAAAACCTAGCGCCCCCTGTTGAGGTTGCTTTGCATCTACAAGTCAGAGCAAAGGCATTTTCTGTAGTCCTTTCAGCCTCCATTTGCCTTCTGTTTGACTCTGAAAAAGTCTCTTAACCTGCACTTCTCTGAGGCCATCGGGCAACTGGGGTAGTGTCATTAATGGCCTCCTGATCCACATTCTTAGTAACGACCTATGAATCAAAAAAGCTGTAATTCTAGGCTACAGAGGTAAATATAACTAAGACCATAAATCATATAATTCTGTTTCCTTTAATTCTAAGATATCTACCTGTAACTTTCGCTAATGTGGATTTAATGGATTTTTTTAAAGATATTATGGCTTTTTGATTTCGATCACTAAATATAAGTAATAAAACACTGACTTCCAATAAAGAACCAACTGCCACAGCCCATTTACATTTACTCTTGCTTTTATTTGATTAATCATGTAGTACCCAAAAGAGAATGTTATTAAACTTCCATAGCTGCTAGTCTGTTTGGATAATCATCTTCTATAACTATATGCTAAATGCTGTCTTCCAAACAAAGTGCATATACCTGTACACTCCTCCCCTTTGCTTTTCATTACTAAAGCTAATCTAACTGAATTAGTGAGTAGTACTTCTCAGCCTCCATATAAGCATAAAGTTAATTTATTTGAAAATTATCAATAGGACAATGGCAGACTGGATTATACCAATACAGTTGGAGATACCAATTCAGTGGCACAGCTTAACCTAAATGCACAGACACCCATGCAGGATTTGTAATCAGCCAAAAATATGAATCACTGATTTTTCATTGCCATTATTTTTCCTTGTTTTATTAAGCAATTTTTGCCATGCTCTGTTCTGCACAATGACATCCTCTTACTCATTAAGTAGAAATTGGTCAATTATTCACTTCTACTAGCTTTACCTATTTATTGTCTTCCCCTCCTGTGTAAGGTATTGCGCCTGTCCCATAAATCATAAACTATAGTGTTCTGTGATGATAATATATATTCTGGGCTCCGTCCCATGGGCAGTTGTTGAATAAGTGTACCTTGGGCCCTGGGCTGTTTTCAAACCATGTCCCCCACACATGATTTTAGGACCATGCATAAATGTATAAATGCATGCATGCTTCTGGATTTACCTTTCTGTTTGTTTTAAATTATAATTATTGTTTAATACAACAACATTTGTTACAGTATGTTTTAAACTTGTAGTTTTGAACAATTTTTGTCAAACAGTGAAACAACATGTATTAATCAATAATGAAAAAGTGCCCATTTCAGAACATTCAACCATAAAATGCCAGTCAAACTGCTGAGATTATAATGAAGAATATCTATACTCTTCAATTACTGCCACTTTATTGACTCTGCACACATCTGATTATGATAAAAATGGCAATAGTAAAGTATTGCTTTACACAAATGCACACTACTCCTGAAAAGGCAGACTAACCATACCTTAACTTTGTCATCTTAGCAAGGTCAGCATTTTTATTATCAGACATCTCCAAACTCAAGAATTATAGCTACATTGTTGACTACAAGCTTCTCAGGTGCCTGATTCAAAAAAATGAATAAAAATAATTATGACCAAAGTAACATATTTCAAATTTGTTTCACACAAATACAAAGTAAACATAGTAAGTTATTTCAACTTATTCACACACACATGCACACACACACACACATACACACACACACACACACACACACACACACACACACACACACACACACACACACACACACACACACACACACTAGTCCTGTAAAGACTAATTAAAGACTGTTTGAAAATAATGATAAGAGCATATGGCACTTTACGTCATAGATAGCACCCACCCCCACCAGCAGTTATAGCCACTTTATTGGTGTGTATACCCCTTACTGTTATGAAGAAATACATTACATGTACTTTACTTGCAGCTTTGGATATTCTACATGAAACTGTATAAAGATCACTATCATCACACCATAACCCCACCTAGGTTTTGCATAGTGTATATAGAAGAGTGTTTATGATGAGATTATAAGAAATATTAACTACTTGATAACATATGATAAGTCAATATGTACAATCTCTGCAGAGGTAATTTTTTTCTGAATACTTCCACATTAAAGAGAGAATTATTACGAATGCAAATGCTGCTTTTGGCTGACAACTTTACATTTCACTACTTTATCTGCATGTGTAGTGCCATCTGCCATTGAAGACTAAATGGCCTATGTTACATTAAAATGCTGGTGTGCTGTTGATATTGCTTTAACATTTCTTGAACTAGATAATAAAAAAATAGGAAATGTTTGACAAAAAAAAACACAATTTCACAGTTAAGAAGTATGCAGCCCAGGTGACCATTAAAGAGCTTAGCCCAAATTCCCAACTGCACCAAAGCACTCTCTGGTTAAGTAACTTGCTCAAAGTCTCTCAGTCGGTAAATGAAAGGGTAAAGATTCAAACCATGCACCAGTGGCAGAGTAATCGGTTCATTAACAAGTCACAGTTTAATTCTCTGTGCTAACTGCCAAACAGAGAAATAGTTTGCAACTAAATCCTGAAAGGCTTGAAAAGATAGAAGGACACCTCTCAGCTGCAAACTATCTGGAAATATTTCCTGCTCTGTCCCTCTGAACTGAAAAAGACCTGATAAGGTACTAGACCCCTTAAACTGCCTTCATCCTGAAAGGCTTGAAACGATAGAAGGGCACCTCTCAGCTGCAAACTATCTGGAAAAGTTTCTGCTCTGTCCCTCGGAACTGAAAAGACCTGATAAGGTTATTACCATTATTTTTCTGCCTGTATATACTGCATTGGCAAGCCAAACTGGGTCTATAGGACACCTTGATGCCCCTGTAAAAGGTACAAGCAAAACTACTAATTACAATTTGGCTTTCTCCAGGTTAACTAACCCTAAGGGAACTCCTGGCCCTATTTCTACCCCTACTAGCCCCAAAACTAGAAAAACTAGCTGATACTCAGGAGGAACTCCTGGCTCTATTTCTACCTCTGCTACCCCTAAAACTACAAAAACTAGCTGAAAATTAGCTTAAAACACTTAGTGTTCTCAAATAGTGGGCTATAAATGATAAGTATTGTAACAGTCAAATAAACACTATTCAAAAGGCTAAAAATTAAAGAAAAAGAAAAACTAGTAGAGTAAAGTACTTTAATTCTCAATTGTACTTACGCAGCACATACAGACCCCAAGAACCACGTGTTCTGGTTAAGCCCCACTCTGCTTGCCCTTGCTGTGCTCGGGCTTCCTCCACGCCTCACCCTGCCTTCAAATCCCACCCGCCTCTAGTGGTGCAAAATTTACAGTATTAAAACCACACCTCCACTCAGAACCAATCAGCGATAATTGAGTCATTAAAAAGACACTCCCTTACTCATCCTATTTCACTTATCTTCTTATAATAACCTGAGCACCAGACAATATTTATACAATGGCACTGCTGCTCGCACCACCCAAATTAATGTTGCTATACTCCCTACTACCTCTGATGCTTATCCCACATATACTTAATGCCTATGAACATCAGAACTATTGTGGTTTCCATTACCCAAGAGGCCAAAAAAACACACTGATAGTACCAAATAAGTTAGATCACTTGAAAAATCTCCTTATACCTAACGCCTTACACATTAAACACCACCTACCCATTAGAACAAGATACATCAATCCCAAAACCAAAAGACACCAAAACCTAATTATCAAATTCTTGAAGCTGACCATTAAATCACAATGGAACCTCACAATGGATGGTGGCATCCACCCAAACCCTGGCCCATTCTCGACCAATGGCTCTAGCTCCAGTACTACCTCTCACTTTAACATACAAACTTTAAACAAACCTCCTAACTCACTCCTGGTCAGCCACCTAAACATTAAGAACATAAATAAGGTTCAGCACCTTCATGCCCTCCGAGATTATCTTTCCCCGGATATTCTATGTCTTACTGAAACCTGGTTAAAACCATCAACTTTAGACAATGAGGTTATATCACCAGGTTATAATATATTAAGGCCTGACCGTACCACTGTGAAGGGAGGTGGGGTAGCTGTTCTTTATAAAACCACGCTAGAGATGACCAATGACGTCCCACAATCATCTTGAGTTGATAAGCCTGAAATTATTATTACTAAGCTGCATATTAATAAAAACAAATGTATAAATATTGTCTGTGTCTATACTCCCCCAGGTAATAACATAAATATTCTAGAAGATATACTATGCTGGCTGTCAAGTAACTTAACATAAATATTCTAGAAGATATACTATGCTGGCTGTCAAGTAACTTCCCCCAAGACACCATTGTTCTTGGAGACTTTAACATAGACTGGAACACCTGTTCCTCAGAACCCCTATTCACCATGTAAACCTGCATGGATTCACACAGCTAATATCCTCCCCCACTAGGATACATAAACCCAGCAATAAAGAACGTACCCTTGATTGGATACTTATTAACAGCCATCCCCACATGTACAAAGCTGGGACTCTGCCTGACGATATAAGTGATCACTTTCTTTCCTATATAATCAGCCGAAAGTCTGACATCCCTAACCAACACACTTATAAAACAATTAAGAACAACAAAAACTTTAACCCCACTAATTTCCAAAATGAACTCAAACTGTAACTGGTCAGCCCTAAAACATCTACCACTTGAAGAAGTTGTAAAATACTTTAATAGCAAATTCCTAGCCATCCTTGATACCCACTCACCAGCATGATCTATTAGAACTAAAACAAAAGCTGCCCTATGGCTTTCAGTAGAAACCAGACAAAAAAATCTCACTTAGAAGCAAGGATTGGGACACTTGGCGGGCCACAAAAGCCCCCACAGATCAACTTAGATATAGACAGCTAAGGAATGATACAAAAAAATCTGTTATGACTGACAAAAAACTATTATTGCCACCTACAACAGAAACACCAAAACAAACCTCAAAAGTTTTGGGCAGGCATAAATAAACTTCTCCACCCAGGACAATCCACCATCCCTACTCCCTCAGCTACTAACCAAAATCTCCAGTAGAGGTCGCCAATACCTTCAACAGCTTCTTTACAGAAACTATCAAGCAACTAGCTAGTCAATTATCCCCCAGTTTCCCAAACCCAATTACTACTATACCCAATTCCCAACTCACCTTTAACTTTCAACCAGTCTCCAGATCATTTATCCGAACACTAAGAAATTAAAACCAACTACCCTATCTGCAGATCTCCTCCCACCAGAGTATTTACAAAAATCAGCCGATGCTGTAGCTTACCCAATCTCCATCCTGATCAATAGAACTATATCTGAAGCTTCCATCCCCATCCATCTGGAAGATATCCCATGTAATCCCACTCCATAAAGGGGGCAGCTCCACTGAACTCTCAAATTACAAACCCATAGTTATTCTGTCACCACTAGCCAACATTATGGAGAAATGCAGCCATAAAGAACTCCTGAACTATCTTATCAAGAGCATTCTCCTGACAAACACTCAGTATGGTTTTAGGCCACACCACATTACCATCACTGCCCTCCTCTCCTTCTCTAACATCATAAATCAAAACCGAAACAATAATAAACTTTCCTCAGCCCTCTTTCTAGATCTTTCCAAGGCCTTCGACATGGTAAACCACCAACTACTTATACAAACACTGGAAACCATTTCCTTAGACACTCAGGCTATCCAATGATTTCAATCTTAGCTGAGTGGTAGACAGCAGGCAGTCCGATGGAATGACAACCTATCTGCCCTTCTACCTATTACCCTTGGAGTCCCCCAGGGCTACATCTTAGGACCCTTCCTATTTTCTATCTTTATTAATGACTTGCACAAGGTCATCCCAAATGCAGACTGTATTCAACATGTGGATGACTCGACTCTGATAAGCTCGGCCACCTCCCCAACAGAGCTGCAGTATTTACCCAAAAATGCTTTTAATACAGTTGAAAATTGGCTCCTTAATTGCCATCTCATATTAAATCCCAACAAAACTGAGGTGCTGCTGTTCTCCCCAAATCGTAAGTCCACCACACCAACTTTCATCATAAAATCTAACAATGACACCATTATTTCTCCAGATACCTCTACCAAGCTCCAAGGTGTAACAGTTGACAATAACCTTAAGTTTGACTTGCATATTAGCCATACAATTAAAGCAGTTAATAAAAAATGGGGCTCTCTATATAAGAATAAACCCTTCCTAACTCCCCTAGCTAGAACTGTTATTGCCCGCACACACCTACTCCTCACCCTCCTTTATGCCCTCTCCCTTATTCACAAATTTGAGTAAAACTGACCTGAACAAACTCTCAAGCTGCTATAATCACATTGCTAGATTTGCCACTGGGACAGCCTATAGAACAAGCCACTGTCTTAACCTTAATCTTCTAGGGTGACTTGAATTACTTGACCTACTTCAGGTCAACCACTAGTAGTTGTGTATAAGATTCTCTACCAGCACGAAAATACGCCTGTACTTAAAAACCTTATCACCCCTACCACAACCTCAAGACACTTCGATCATCCAGCAAAATGTTAGTTTACACTTTCAAAACTACCAACTCAGCTAGGGAATCTCTGTTTGCCAACTCTGTTGGCAAAACATGGAATTCACTAACCTCAGAACTCTCTCTATCTCAATTCAAGAAAAGTCTTATAAAATACTTTAAAACATGATGGTTATGTCCTTGCTCTACTCCCGACTAACTTCTAGCCCCTGAACTGCATGCCTAATGAGGACTTCTTGTCACAAGGAGACTGTATCTTAATTATAAATTAATAATCTACTTGTTTTGTATTAACATATGTGACTGAGTGATGTTTATATCCTTTTACCTAATGTAATACTGTACAGAAATTGTAAAACGCGATATACGTGTATATATGAAATAGTTTTTGTATGTATGTCTGCAGCTTTTCTCCCCGGGCATCCACTGAAAAAGGACATGCATCCAGGTGGACTTTCCTGGTCAATAAATGTAAAATAAAATAAAAATAAATGCAGAAATCCTTTACAGCCCAATCTTGTAGGTAAGACTGCATCACAGTTGTTGTATCTTTCGGCTTTTCCCGGTTAGGGGTCGCCACAGCGGAACTCCAGTCCGCTAATGATTGGCAGTAGACTTTTAGGTACCGACTTGCCAGGCCTGACGCACAACCTTCAACGAAGGTACGCCCATTCACGCATGTCTCCACACAGAAGATGCTTTAGCTGAGAACCCAACAGGACAACATCTTACTATGAGGCGACAATTCTACCGCAGCTGAATGACTACATAACGAATAATAAAGATCAGATGGTTCTCATCACCACACCAAATAATGCAAATTATATAACCTGACAACAACCCACTAGTAATATAAAAATCAGAAATATTACTGCAAACAATATACTGTTTTTGTGTATGGGGGGGGTGTCTTACATGCTTGCAAGACACCTAAATCTCATTTTAACCTTCTTATGTTTCCTCAGTCATCAAGAATAGCTATCTCCTCTGACATCATTCAGTACATCTCTTACTTGCCTGAATGGAGGATAATGCCATGTTATTGCAGCACATACCTCCAGAATCAACACATGCAGATCATGGTCAAATAAGGCCCCATGCAGGGTAATGAACTTGGCCCCAGCCAACCACACCAGTACCCAATTACTCTCCTACCTCTTCCCAGACACCACAAAACAAAGTTCAAACTTTTCAGTGTGCATGCTGTTTTCTTCTTTACTTTTACAATTATCAGATATTTGAATTTCATTTAAAACCTTTATTTCAAATTTTACAGCAAAATCACTGACAGACATTTTCTAAACAAAAAAAGCATGCTCACATTGAAAACAAAACAGATTTAACATTAGAAACAGTAAACATCTCCTCTCTTGAAACTCATACTTAGTGAAAATGCATATTGCAATCCAATAAACTACAAGAGTGATGTTGGGATTATAGCCTATAGTGAAACACTAATAAGTGGCTATGCGAAGGGTGCAGGAAGACAAATGAAAAATGCAGCTGCTGATAGACCTGGACAGCCCAGGGGACACAAGTATTCCTTTTCACGTGCAGCCCAGAAGAAATGTCTACTTAAGTAACTTGGTCAGTGTCATAGAGAAATAATAAATGAAGGCTAAGGGAATCAAACCCTGTACTATAGGAAGAAGCTCATTAACAGCTCATAGCCTTAAGACAAATGAAAAATGCAGCTGCTGATAGACCTGGACAGCCCAGGGGACACAAGTATTCCTTTTCACGTGCAGCCCAGAAGAAATGTCTACTTAAGTAACTTGGTCAGTGTCATAGAGAAATAATAAATGAAGGCTAAGGGAATCAAACCCTGTACTATAGGAAGAAGCTCATTAACAGCTCATAGCCTTAATCAACAGTAGCTCATAGCTGTACTCAACTGTATAAGTGATAGACAAACTATTGTAGCCCATACACCTTGCATTTCATACCTACATGCCTGCATAAAACAGGCTAAATTAAAAATCGTTTCATAATTAAAATATTAACTTTAAACTCATAGACTTCATGCTGTCCAATTTATTCACAGCTAAAGAATAAACACATTGTCAACATTCAACAAAACAAGGAAACCAAGAATATGGCTCCTATGATGATGGTCCTGTTTACTACAATCAACGTCCTATCTTTATGCCATAAGTACTCTTGTTCATATGTAGTTACTAGGCTTGCAGTCCAGGAGACTATTAAGGGGCCTAGTTCAAATTTGTAGTTGCCTTAAATCACTTGTCCGGTTAAATGACTTGTTCAAAGTCACACAGTTGAAAAATGAGAGCTGAAAGAATACAATCCTGTACCACAAGAACTAAAGCTCACAATCTTAATCATCTGTGTCAACTGCCAGACTAAAGTAAAAAGGAAAGGATTCAAACCCCACACCTTTGGCACAGGAAATTGCAGCATTAAACCACTATGCAAATGTATATGTTACAAAAGGAATAGTGGGATGCAGGAACCAACTATGTATACAGATACACACAGAAAAGGCCATTAAATACAGCTTGCTGAAAATCGTGGGCAAATAGAGGTGATAGGGTTCAAACCCTGTACTTTTGACTACAGGAAGCAGTGCATTAATACTGCACAGAGCTCTAAAGACCAGCATTACTGACTGACCGTAAACCTCAGTAACTTTTAACCTGTAATAATTTATCAGAAAATGAAGAAGTGTGAATATCTGCAGTTACAGCAGAGGATTTAAGACTCAAAGCTCTTAATGAGCTGCTTCTTGTAGTCAAGTATGCAGGATTTGATTTGTTCTACTCATTTTGCCTACTCTATGACTCTGAGGAAGTTACTTAATCAGACAGTGCTCCTGATAATAAAATAAATCCGTAGCCGGCCATAGGCATAGGCCAACTAGGCGGTCGCCTAGGGCACTGCTCTAGCAGGGGCACTTTTTCAGTAAACTGGATGGTGTAAATAGACCAGGATGGGGGCAACAGGTGGTGGGGGGCAGCACTGTGGAGCCCATTTGCCTAGGGCATCACTTAACCTAAGGTCTACCCTGAATAAATCTGTCTTAACAGATAGAGGTCTAATGTCTACCATTAGAACTTTACAATCCGGAATGCGCGCACACACACACACACACACACACACACACACACACACACACACACACACACACACACACAGACATGCACACACTTATTTGATCATGGGAGATCTTTCGCATTCTTGGGATCAGTGCTGTAGCATTGTAATTCCATTCAAGTAAATCTCTAAAGCCAGTGATTCAAAGGCCATGCTCAACTTGTCTTGCTCTACTTCCTGTTCCTTAATGGCCGTCTGGTCTATTATACTGACTTATGGTCATGAAAGTCATGTCTATAGGGACCAGTGGAGCATTTGTATTTTTTTTTTCCTTTTTTTTTAGCCAGCCATGGACCTCTTGATGCTGTGGGTCCTGGACTGCTGCCCATTTTAACCCAATTATAATCCACCACTGCCCATGGCTGACCACTCCAGGAAGGGAGATCTCACATTGCAGTGCACTATCTATTTTTTTTTGCTATTTTGTGTGTGTGTGTGCGTGTGCACGTGTGTGTGTGTGAAAAGCAGCAGAAGGACAATTAATGTTTATCTTACATTTACCTGATTAAGTGAGTCAGGCCTACGAGCTAATCACTGTGTCAAGGTGCATGCTAATTACCTCCTGCTGACTTTCAGCTAAGCTCACTTTGCTCCCCTTCCAGTCTAATTCCCCAGCCACTATCTGCATAATTTCTTTTATCGGAACTGCTCTCCACCAACTTATCATCTACCATACCCTCCTTAAAGCTATATAACTGAAAAAAGTTATCTGACCAAAGCAAACTGACCTCATACTATGCAAAGCAAACAGCAACTATATCTGCCTCAATGTAACACCCAACCATTATCTCCTCACCCCCACTAACATACTTCATAATCCTGATAATACTCCAAATAACACCCAACTTCCCCCAGCCACTACTCAACAAATAACTCAATACACAACCATCCTTGCACAAATACCACAAAACAACCAAATGCATACCACAATACCCCACCATCAGCACACTGACCTCACCGTCAATAAATAGTCCAACCAAGGAATACCTAATAATTTATCTACCTTCTCCTATCACTCTCACTCATTATGACTCCAGTAAGTCCCATTTCCAAATACCAGCTGCTTCCCATAGTAATATTGCTCAGTACTTACAATGTGTTGAATCTTCACAGAACACCTCTTAAACCATTACACCCTAATACAACACCACCCATCTCCCTCAACACTTATACCATCACAAACTTTCCTTAACTTATTCTGTCTCAGGCAAGGTAGCCACTCTTCCTCTAACACTTGCATTCCATCTGCACTCTACAAACATTCCACTGCTTATAAAGCAACCCCCACACACTGCTCCACAGTGTACATAATCCACTAACTAAAACTCCCCAAATCACTATACACATACACACCCATTATTTTACTTCTACTATTTA
>NC_056734.1:519330416-519395416 GCF_019279795.1 Protopterus annectens | reverse complement strand
ACTGCTATAATTACAGTAGCTATGATAGAACTTTCATTTTGTAAGTATCCTAATCTCTTGAATGTACTTGTGTGCACTGTGTACAGTATACTTTTGTGTATGGTACACCTTATTTTATGTAGCATTCTCTTTATTCAACTTAACTGCCACCATCACAGGTTGTGACCAGCCCACTCTCCTGATTATCAAATTAAATGATAAATAAATGCACTGTCTAGTTTCAGGCCTGTAATACTAGTTAAACGGGCTGCGTTAGTATACCAGTTCTACAGTGCATCAAGGTGGACCACACAAGTTATCAATACAATATATCGTAATCACAATACTGAAGTCATACTATCATGGTTATGCAGCTTAAATATGAAATAGAGAGTTATGATTGGGTCTCCGATTGTAACCACATTATTATGTGTTCAAGACATGAATGCCAAGAAATTCACCTTGAGATCAAAGCTTGAGAAGTGAATACTGGCATCCATGACAAGAACACATAATAAAGGGTTATGGTTAGTGACCTGATCATAATTCTTTGTAGTGCATGAAGTGTCATCTACTCCATGGACTATCAGTTACCAAAGGGAAAAAAATCAATGTGTTTTACTGGCTTTGAAAGCCAGTAAACAATTAGTGAGTGCTGTCGCATAGACAGCAAGAAAGGAAAACGTCAGGGACAGTTTTTAAATACTGCCCTGATTTAAATACATTGTGCACAGACTGACATCTGTAAACCTCAGTGGAGGTAGGATGCAAGAAATTCAGGGACCAAAGAAATGTCTCTTCCCTTAAACCTGACTGTCACAGTGCTTAGGGAGTGTATAAAAATTGATGTCCTTCCATTTCATTGTTGCAATATTCCTTACAATAGGGATCCACCGCCAAGGACAGCCCGATATCCGTCCAGTATACCAAAGCCGTTAGGTTGTTTAAGGTATGCCATACATCGTACATATGCTCCCCATGTACAGGGTGAGGCATAAAGGTGACATCTGGCTGTACCATCCTCAGAACTTCTTTGCCACCAGTCCAAACACCACCTTTTGATTGTTGGTCTGAATGCCCGCTTCATTTGTTAGTTCACTAATCCATTTTGAAATAACTGCCTCATTTAGGTTTTTGGTCTTATCTTCTTTCTTTTTATTTTGTTGCTTGTGGGGTTCATGTCATCCAGAAAGGCTAAATGTCAATGCGGGAGACAGATTCCCCAAAAAGATCATCATAAGCAGTGTTTATTTTGTCTTGGTGTTTTCCGCGACCATACATCCTCTTCCATCTGTCAGGTTTTCATCCCAAAGACTCTGTGTAGTCAGCTTTCCGCTTAATCTTTTAACAAAAGACCCCATGGAAGGAACTTCCTGCTCAGGGGGTCAGCCATCTGTGCAGAAGAATGCCAAGAAATCTAGGTCCTATTCTTCTACTGTACCCCCTCCGCCAGACATCTTTTCTGAGGCTAGTGAAATCCTGGAGGACCTCCTGGCTCCGTCACTGGATTCCTCTGCTATGACCACTTCAGAGGCCAGCATGGATCCAACCTCACTCACACCCTTGGAGGCCTTGCAAGCATCCACTTTGGATGTTCATGGGGAACCATGGCTGATTATTACTGAATGGCCTATGGGTGTTCCTCAGATTCTGATTAGGGAATAAGTACAGACTGCCATTGTAGAATGCTGTCCGAGGTCTGCACCTTATAAATTTTATAAGGCAGATGTCCTGTTAAAAAAGAAACAAAAAACAAAACATGTTTCTTTGGCTCCCAAGGACCCTTAGAGGGAATGGCAGCATTTCACTCAGGTGGTGTTTAACACCCTTATGTCCTACTCCAAGGAGATCTCCACCTAACATATAAAGCTATGTTAAACCCAGAGCTGTTGGACATGCTACACCTAAAGAAATCCCAATCCCTCCAAGCTACATGCTCTAGGGACCTAAACCTTGTCACCACAATAAACAGGACATGCTGGAGGGATAGATTCCTGTCCCAGAGACTTCGTATACTCTGGAACAAGCTACCCATCTATGTCAAGCAAAGTTCCTCATTAGCACTAAAATCTTGATGAGTGGATGGGAAATAGGAAATACACCCTGGGGATCACTTCTGTGGCTCTGCTCGACAGGGGCACAGGAAATTAACTTTCTTGGGTGTTGTAAGCCAGGGAACCTTGTTGGCTAGGCTTACTTAGGCCCTTGGGCTGATAGCCTAGTACCTACCTATTAACCTATGAACCTATAAAGCCTCCCCAAGGAGTTTCTGTTCCTGCTCCACCTTGGGCCTCTACTACCCTAAAAAAGACCTAGGAAACAGAATTCTTCTGAGGATAAGGGGAGATTCAGATGAGGAGCTTCCCAGATTCCTTCCCTTAGACTATGGTTATGAGGAAGAGGAGTCCACTAATCCTGACACTCCTTTTGAAGGGATTCCCTTTGGGGGACACAATTTCCAGAATGATGGAATTGAGATTGTGCCCAGGTTTCTGAGGTTCAGAAAAGGTATTACGAACTTCTACAAATGGACTCTCCTAGACCTTCTGCTGTTATTCCTGTTTTGGCTGTCTTGTTGGTTGCCTTTTCTAGTGCATTGCAGGCTCCAGACTCCCAGCCTCCTGACCCCCCAAAAAAACTGACAGATTTTACAGGGTGCCTGAGGATTGCAAATTTCTCTAGAAATGTCCTTCTGCTGACCCCTCGGTGGTGTCTGTGGCATCTAACAAGCCATCTCACTTGCTGCCTTCTACAAAGTTACTTCCTTCTGATAAAGTCAGCAGAACTATAGGAAAGCTAGGTAAGAAGGTTTATACATCATCTACCCTTGTTTTTAGGGCTGCCAATTATCAGATCCATATGTCAAGATATATTTTGGGTCTTCTTTCTCAGGCCTTTCAGGTAATTTCTGAGCTTCCTGATTCTGACGGTAAGATTTCTGCCCTCTCCTTGCTGGGGACTTCTTCTCAGGTGTCTCGCCATTCTAGTAAGTGCAGTTATGATGCAGCAGATGCTTCTTCTAGAGCTGCTGCTTTTAGTTCTGTGATGAGGAGGTATTCCTGGCTTCAACCTGAACTTTGCCTGATGATATTAAGGCTAAGTTGAAGGATGCCAGTCTGGATAACACACACTTATTTTGTGCAGCTGCTGCTGATTTGTTTAAGTCTCTTCAGGATCAGGGCAAGGCTTTACAGGAACTGAAACATGTTTTGTTTCTCCTGTGCCTAAATTTCAAAGGAATTACCCTAGTAAGCCAGCTTTTGTTGGTAGGCTGCCTCGTCCTCCTCCCAAGGGTAAAAAAGGTAGGAAAAGGGCTCCTCCATCTAAAGATACCCAAACTCCCGTAACACAGAAATCACCTTTTCCTGACAAACCAGGTGCTGTCTGACTATCCTGTTCTTCTCAGCCACATTCTTCTCTCTCTTCTTCTTTCCTTATCCCATCCAATTTGGTTAAAGGTTACTCAGGATTCCTGGGTTCTGCCCATTATCCTCTTAGGGTACTACATGGTCTGCAAATCTCTTCCCCCTTTCATGGGAATTTCTCAGCCCCCTCAGGAACAGTTGTCATTTTTTCCAGGGGTGCTTCAGGATCTTTTGTCTCAGGGAACTATTCAGACAGTTCCAGTTTCTCAAAGGGGAAAGGGGTTTTACTCCAGAATGTTCTTGGTCCCCAGAAAAGAAGGCACGTGTAGGCCCATTCATAGGATCTTAGGAGGCTACTAGACTAATGGCCTGAGGTCCTTACAAGCCTAGCCAAGAGTTTATCCCCAAAACAAGAAACCTCAGTCAGCACCTGTCGCCCCTGTCAATTAGGGACATGGGTGGAACCCCTGGGACAAATTTGTGGTTTCCCATCCATTTATCAAGGTTGCGCTTGAAGAGAGTCAGCAAAGTATTCTGTTTGATGTGTATGGGAAGTCTATACCAGAGAAGGGACAACCTCTGGGAGACAAACCTCTCTCTCCAGCAGGTTTTGTTGATGTTGTATATTACATTTAGTCCTTTCAAGAGTGTAATGCATGAGGAGTTAGACTTACAGATATGGAGCATCTCTAGTAGGGCAGGGTCCAAAAGTGCCTTGTAGGTGAGACACAGATCACCTCCGAGCAGTCTGCATGATACCAAGTAGAGTGCTAGTGATTTGAGCCTGTCCACATAAGACAGGTGTTGGAGGCCATGGATTCTCTTTGTGAGGTATTTCTGTAGCCTTTCCAGTTGGTGCAGGTGTTTGGAGAGGTACATACGAAATGGGGCATTATACTCAATTATTGGCCTAATGAGGGAGGAGTACTGAGAGGTAAAAACCTCTTTTTTTCTGGATGCAATCCCTTTACTTATGAGATGAACCAACTAAAAGGCTTTTTTGACCACTGCTGCTACATGATGGTTGAATGTGAGATTATTGTCAACCTGAGTACCCACATCTCTCACCAGAGATTGTGTGCTTAGGGGGTTGCCGCTGATGTAGTAATCAGTAGGGGCCATGTTTTTGCTGAATGGTATGATAATACATTTTTTTTGCATTTAATTTAATTTGAGGCCATGACTTTGACACCAGTCATTTGTTGCTGTGAGTCTCTCTTACAATATATTAACATAATTTGGGGAGTCGATGACAACATCCAACTTATAGTCGTCTGCAAACTTGGTCAGCCACAGGCCTTTTATCTTTGCATGGACCTCTGAGAAGTAGATGACAAACTAATATAGACTGGGAACATTACTCAAGCCAAAACACCCTAGCCCAAAAGTTCCTGGAATTCATAAACTCAAATGCCATGGAACAACTAGTCACCATCCCCACAAGAGGATAAAACATACTTGATCTCATCATCACGAACATGGGAGCACAATGTTCAACACGGGAAGTATACCCCTCACTGGTGAGATCAGATCACAAACTAATCTTGCTGGAGGTCCTCATCCCACCCCCACCTGAAATAAAAAAGACCACAGTAAAAAACTTCTCGAAAGCCGACTTCACACTTCTAAAGACTAGTGTGGTCTCCTTTAAGGCCCCTGAGCAGTGGAAAACAGTACTCAAGCCGCTGAATCACTTACAAATGCCTTCTACCAGCACCTGCAGGACTGCATGGATAATGCAATCCCAAGCAAAACAAAGACTCTTTGTACCAAGGGCAAGCGTCCAGTCTGGTGGACCCCAGCCATAAACAAACTCTACAACAAAAGGAGGAAGCTACTACAAGATAGAGCAAAATCCTTAAAAGGTAAGACACATTTGATCACTATAAGTAAAAAACTAAGAGCTCTCATAAAATCATCCAAAGCAAATTTTGAGAGAAAAATAGCTAAAGACTCAAAGGACAATCATAAGGCCTTCTTTAGCTATGTTAGAAACCTGGGAGGAAACTCCCAGATATGCTCAGAACTAGTTCAAAATGATGTGAAGATTACTGATCCTACAGACATTGCCAACATACTGGCTGACAGGTTCAGTGCAAACTCCCCCCCCTCCCCCACAAAAGGAGAGATATCTATACCAAATGGTTGCAGCCCCCCAAACATCTCAAACGCCCAAGTGAGAACTGCTCTCTCCAAAGCAAAAAACACAGCATCCATGGGACCTGATGGTGTCCCAGGCTGTGTGCTCCACGAACTCAACGAGGAATTAAACCCACAGCTAGGACAGCTGTTTAATCATAGTCTCACCTCTGGATACGTACCCAGGCAGTGGCGCACTGCGACTGTGGTCCCACTTCACAAAGGCGGTGCCTCCACAGACCCTGGAAATTACCGGCCATTAGCTTGACAAGCCTTATCTGCAAAGCCATGGAGAGGATCATAATGGACCTCATAAATAAAGACATAGGGAATTTGCAGACTTTGGATCCAACCCAGTTTGGCTTTGTCAAAGGCAGATCATGCCTTTTAAACTTGGTTGACTTTCGAAACAGTCACCAAAGCCATTGATGAGGGAAAGGCAGTCCATACAGCCTACCTCGATCTGGCGAAGGCCTTCGATACAATACCCCACTCGGGTATCATTGAAAAACTCATCAGCTTAAATGTTAACCCATACATCACAAGATGGGTTGCAAACTGGCTGAGTGACAGAACCCACAGGGTCAGAGTTGCTGGCGCCATGTCAGACTCAAAGCCTGTCACAAGTGGTGTCCCACAGGGCTCAGTCCTGGGCCCACTCTTGTTTGGCATCTACTTTTCCGAAGTACAAGCAAACACAGGAGGGTTATGGCTGACAAAGTTTGCAGATGACTGCAAACTGGGCGCCGTAGTCGAAAACACATCTGACACAGATATCCTTCAGAAGGGTCTCACAGAAATGGATGACTGGTGCCAGAGCCATGGCCTAAAGTTAAATGCCAAAAAATGCATAGTCATACCCTTCGGGAAAAACAAGGTTACCCCTAGCTACCATATATGTGGTAATCCTCTGAGCACAGAAGAAGTTATCAGGGACCTGGGGACCCAGGTTGACAGTAGCCTGTCATTCGACACCCATGTAGCTAAAGTAGTTAGGAAGACCTTCTACATTGCCCACCTTATCATGAAGGGATTCACATCTAGATCAAGGGAGGTCATAGTCTCCCTATACTCATCACTCATCAGACCAATGACTGAGTATAATGCCCCATTCAGAATGTATCTGACCCGACACTTGCAGCAGCTGGAGAGGCCACAAAAGTTCCTCACCAAAAGGATAAAGGGTCTCAAAAATCTGTCCTATGCTGCCCGACTGAAAGAACTCCAGCTCTATTCAGTCGCTTACCGCTTGCTCAGAGGTGACCTTTGCCTGACATACAAGGCCATGTCAAACCCAGATTTGATGAATATGCTTCACCTCAAAAAATCTAGATCCGTCAGAGCCACAAGGGCGGGAGACTTAAACCTCGACACGGCTATTAATAGGACGTGCTGGAGGGATAGATTCATCACCCAAAGACTCCCTATGCTGTGGAACAAAATCCCGGTATATGTGAGGCAGAGCACCTCGCTGGCCTTGTTCAAGAGAAATCTTGACCAATGGATGGGAGATCGCAGATATACTCCAGGGATTACCTCAGTGTCATTGCTAGACAGAGGCACAGCAAAATAATGGGTATAGTTCCCCATACTAAAGGGGTGGCGTAAGCCACAAAACTATGGGCTAGGCTTATAAATGCCCTCGGGCAGATAGCCTAGTATGAACCTATGAACCTATGAACCTATGTAGGGGTCCCAGGACAGATCCCTGGGGAACACCACTGGTGACAGGTCAGTTGACGGAGATGAAGGCACCTATTTTGATCTTGTGGGTCCTATCGGTGAGCCAGTTGGCCAACCACCTGATAAGATAGGGATTTATGCCAAGTTGTGTTAGCTTTTTGATAATGCCTGAGTGGGGAATTGTGTCAAAGGTCTTGGCCAAGCCAAGGTAAGCTGTATGTATTGATTTTCCCTCATCCAGGGCCTTGGTGACAGTCTCAAAGAAGTCAAGCAGGTTCAAAAGGCTAGATCTTCCCTTGATGAATCTGAACTGGGAGGGTCAGGTGCTTGGAGATTGCCTATGTCCTTGTTTATAAGATCCATAATAATAATAATAATACACTCCATGACTTTACAGATCAGACTTGTCAAGCTAATGGAGCAACGGTTTCCAGAATCAGTAGTGGTACCACCTTTGTGCAAAGGGATGACAATGGCAGTTCTCCACTCTGCTAGAATGAAGCCTGTACTTAGGCTGTGGTTGAATAGGGTGCTCAATGGTAAAGCTAGTTCTTGCTGGAGATGGTACAGAATACAGCCTGGGATACTATCAGGTCCCACGAAAGCTGTGTTCTTTGCCTTGGATAGGTCCTTTAACACTTGATTTACAGAGATGTGAGGTGCGGGACGAGTACTGGGGATGTTGAATGGGCCTTTGGGGGGGCAGAGGAAGTGAAGTTTGCACTGAACCTGCTAGCAGGTTGGCTAATTCAACAGGATCAGTGTAAGTGATACCATTAAGTACTAATTCAGAACAAACCCGGGCTTTGCCATGGAGGTTCCTGACTTAACTGAAGAAGGCTTTGTGGTTTCCCTTTGCTTCAGAGGCTAGTTTTGATTCATAATTGGCTTTGGGGATTTTCTCTAGTGATCTAATTTGCTTGTTGAGGCTAAGGAGTGATTTGTTTTTCTAATTTGGAATTTATTTTATTTTATTTTACATTTATTTTATTTTACATTTGTTGACCGGGCTAGTCTAACTGGATATATGTCCATTTTCAGTAGAGGCCTGAGGAGAAAAGCTCCAAGACATATGCAAAATTACAAAGAGAAAATACAAAAATACAGAAAAAGAAAATACAAAAAGGAAAATAAAAAACTATACTTTTTTTTTAGTAATAGCAATAGGTAACATTCTTATAACAATATAAATTTGAAATAAACATTCTGATAAACAATATAAAGTTTAATATTATACTGTGTTTGGCAAGGACTGGAAGGAGATAGGGTAAAGCTTCCAGATTAGATGTAGTATACATACATAAAGATGAACTAGCTACTTTTTACTCTTGGATAACAGTTTCTTCCTTTTGTTGTAAAGCCTGTTGATAGAGGAAGATTTTATCACCCCAGATGGGGCTTGAACCCACAATCCCTGGCTTAGGATCTGGATCTCTCCCACCTAAAAACCTTTCTGAAAGTCCCTTCCTTTCGGATGGTGTCCCTTCAGACAGTGTTCCTTATGCTGCTTCCTCAGGTTTTTCTAGTGTCTCTGAATCTCAAGAATGCTTATCTTCACATCCCTATCCATCACATTAACAAGAACTTTTTACATTTTTCTGCTACTTTCCAGCATTTTTAGTTCCCTGCTTTGTTCTTTGGCCTTTCTACTGTCCCAAGGGTATTCACCAAATACCTTGCTCCTGTGATTGCTCTTTGCAGGCTAACAGAGATAAGATCTTTCCCTATTTAGATTATCTCCTGCTTCAGACATCCTCTCCAGAGGTTTTTATTGCAGCATCTTCACTTTGTCATTTCCCTTCTGCAATACCTGGGGTTCACTATAAATTTCTAAAAGTCCTTTCACAGGATCATGTATTTCTGGGGTGCAGGATCCAGACTGGTGCATCCCTGCATCCTTCCAAGACCTTGACTCTCATTTCTTTCTTTCAATTCCTTCATCTTCTGGCTTCAGTCACAGCCAATGCATTTCTGAGAGTTCTCGTTTATATGGCCTCCTTCATTCCTATGCTCCCTTTTGCCAAACTCCACATAAGAAAACTTCAGTGGTTTCTAAAGTCAGTTTGGCTTCAGCATTTTCATCCCCTCGACTTCGTAGCTCCTCTTCTTCCATGCCTCAAGCTGGAATTTCTGTGATGGATTCAGCAGTTGGCTCTCAATCCGGGGCTCCCAGTTCAACCCCCTTTTCCCTCCCAGGAGCTGTTCACAGATGCTTCAGACATGGGATGGGGAGCATCCTTCAGCTCTCTAAAGGTACAGGGTCCATGGTCACTTCAACAAAGGAAAGACAACATCATTGTCAAAGAGATAAGAGCTCTTCTGCTGGCTCTTCAAGCAATTCACCCTCAGTTCTAACAGGTCCTCATAAGGTGTTTACAGACAATACTACAGTGGTGTAGTATGTCAACAAGCAAGGGGAGATGAGCTCTTATCTCCTATGCCAGCTAGCACTTCTAATGTGGGAACTAGCAATCCAGTATCATGTGACACTTCAGGCAGTTTACATTCAATCAGGTCCGAACATTGTGGCCGACTCTCTGAGCGGGTCCATAACACAATCCCATGAGTAGATGCTTCACAGGGATGTTTTTCTGCACATTGTCCACCAGTGTGCTACTTCTCAAGTGGATCTTTTTGCCTACCCTCTCAACAGACACCTTCCTTTTTTTTGTGCCAGAGTCACAGGTCCTCTATCTGGAAGGTGGACAGCCTCTCTTTTTCCTGGAAGGGGATGTTTATTTATGCCTTCCCTCTCTTTTCTCTCATTCCAAAAGTCCTGTTCAAAATTCAAATGGATGCTCCCAAAATCTTGCTGGTCGCTCCCTTTTGGCCCAGCCAGCATTGGTTCCCTCTTCTTCTGCATTTAGCCAAGGGCATCCATCACAAGTTACCTCAAAGGATGGACCTACTCACACAAGACAAGGGATCTCTCATCCATCCCCACCTGTCCACTTTTCATGTGACAATGTAGGTGAAAGGACTTTGATTCCATACAGACATTTTTTTTCTGATGATGTGCTTAGGGACCTGCAAGAGGCCAGGAAGCTCACAACTAGGAAATCCTACTTATCCAAATGGAAGAGGTTTTCTGTTTGGTGTCTTTCTCATAACCGGGGTCCACTTTCTGTGGATGTTCCTGTGGTTCTATCTTATCTGTGTGAGCTGCTCAATGTTGGGTTGGCTTACTCTTCTGTCAAGGCCCACTTCTCAGCTATTTCTGCTTGTTTGCCTACATCACCTCCTTTAGCTTCTAGATTTGAGGCTAAATAGTTTCTTAAAGGCATCCTTCATATTATACCTCCCAGGAAGCCTGTTCCTCCTCCCTGGGATCTGATTTTTGCTTTGGAAAAATTGACCCAGGCTCCTTTTGAGTCTGCAGCTTCAGCTTCCTTACAAAATTGTTCTTGGAAGACTGTACTTTTGTTAGCCCTTAATTCTGCCAGACAGGTGTCTAAGCTTCAAGCCCTTATGGCTTGTCCTTCTTTTCTGGTGTTCCATAAAAACAGGGTGTCCCTTCGTACTAATCCTTCTTTTATGCCCAAAGTGGTGAATGAGTTGTCTCTTAATCAGTCTATTCATTTGCCCACTTTTTTCCCTTCTCCACAATCAGCCAGTTAGAAGGTGCTGCACACTTCGGATGTGTATAGACAACTCAGATTTTATTTGGATATAACCAAGATGTTTCATAAATTTGATCGGCTCTTTGTTTCCTTTCAGCCTAGATCCTTAGGATTGGCTGTTTCCAGGCAAACTATTTCTTCTTAGATTTCTAAAGCCATTTCTTTTTGTTATTCTGTTCATGGTAAGAGCCTTTTTTCTTCTGTTAAGGCTCAGTCTGCCAGGGATGTGGCTTATTCTGTTGCTTTTTTCAAGGGTTTGAATACTAACTCTATTCTTGAGGCAGCTACCTGGACTTCTGTGCATACGTTTACCAAGCACTATAAGTTGGATGTGATAATCAGAGCTAGAGATGGCTTTGCTAGGACCATTCTTCATGGGTTCCTGGAGAACTCTGCTGGTCCTTCCTCTTCCCTTTCTTTTCCTGAACTTTTGCACTTACCTTATTGTAAGGAATACTGCTACAGTGAAATGGAAGGACATAGTACAGTTGTGTAAGAACTTACCATAATGGTAGATGTCATTCTCTTCGCTGTTGCAGTAGTCATTCCCTCCCTCCCTCCTGCTCTTGGTTCTTTTCTCTTCTAGATGTACTTGTTACCTCTATAATCCTTGGACTGGCATTCCTACTGGGGCTCTCAGTTCAAAGGATGGTACACTCAGACATCACCTTTATGCCCTATGCCATACACAGGGAGCATAATTGTGATGTATGGTGTACATTAAGTAACCTAAAGGCTTTGGTATACTGGCCGGATGTCAAGCCACCCTTGGCAGGGGATCCGTACTGTAAGGGATACTGCAACAGTAAAAAGAAGGACATCCACCACTATGGTAAGTTCTTACACAACTGTACTTTACACACCTCTGAAAGTACTTTTATGGTTAGGTCTCGCACTACAGTAGTGCGTAACACGTTTTTCTTTTTCTGATTTTGGAGCATAACCACAGTGCTCCACAAACTACTAAAAGCTTCTAACTTTGCTAACTCAGTCTGAAATATTTTTGTCCCATTTAAAAGTTTTTCTTTTCAGAGCTCCAGGTGACCACTGTCTAGCCTGCTTGTACAAAAATATTATCATTAATATGAGTGCTGGCAGATTTCAATTAGTTAAATTATAGTTGCAAGCCTCTGTAGAGATTTATTTATTTATTTATTTTTATTTTATTTTACATTTGTTGACCGGGCTAGGCTAGCTGGAGAAATTTCCATTTTCAGTAGCGGCCCGGGGAGAAAAGCTCCACAGAGTGAGATACATACAGAAAATCTATCAAACCAAAATAAAATAATGATAACAATAACAATAATAATATTGGAGTTAGTAATAGGGTTTGCAATAACAAAAAATAAAAACTAGTAAACCCTTCAATGTAAAGTACTACTACAGGAGTTAATTCCTATGACACACAATACTATCTACATGACATTGTAGAAATTGAGAAAGAGAAGGAAGAAAAAGAAAAACTTATTAGATATAGTCAAAAATGGAAAGTATGTAAGGAAAGTAGAGTGAAAAGAAAGTAAGGGAAAAGATAGGGATTAACTGTGGAGAAAAAGCAAAAAAACAGATTACAGGTAGAGAAGTAGTGGGGGATGAAGAGTAAAGACAAATAGTGAGTAGTGAATGAAGGAGTAAGCGATATAGTTATATTTAGTTAGTAATAGTAATTCAGCTAGTCAGTTTTACTACATGAACAAAGCCAGTGATTTTGGAAATGCAGTTTAATATTTTGTTTGAAAAGAGGCAATGATGTAATCTTTGTTATGTTAGTAGGTAACAAATTCCATTTTGTCCCAACAGCATTGGTAAAAAGAGAGTCACCAGCATTATTATTTGATTTTATAGAACTTGTCAGAAGTTTACTGGAGGAGCGGAGAGAGTTGAGATTTTTATAGGGGATTATGAGTTGTGAGAGTATTGGGGTATTATTAGGTTGGTACAAGATTTTGTGGGCAATGCAGAGTTGATGGATTATCAGATAGTTCTGAAACTCAGGCCAGCCTAAAAGTTTTAAGTTTAGACAATGATGTGTTTTATAGGGGTAGCAAAGCGGGCAATGTTATTATAGCAGGTTGCCAGTTTGTAAAGGCTTGTTTTTTTGAGATTGGTGAAGATAGGTGAAGCATATAGAAGAGTAGAAATAAGATGGGAGTGAGCGATCCTTGTTCTAGTTGAAGGTGTAAGAAAAGAACTGATTCGATATAGGGATCCTATCTTTCTGTTAACTAGTTTTATGGAGTTGTTAATGTGTAGGTCAAATGAGAGATTATTGTCAATTGTAATACCTAACAATTTAGTTGATGTGTCAGGTGAGATGACAGTGGCGCTGTTGGAGGAGATAGAGAAGTGTAAGGGGGAGGTCCTGGATGTGGGGGTAAAAAGAAGAAGTTTGGTTTTCTTTGCATTTAGTAAGAGGAAACGACTAGAGAACCATGTTTCTACGGTATTGAACACTGTTTGGGTGAGAGAGATAAGTTCAGTGGTAGAAGATGCTGAGCAGATGAGAGTAGTGTCGTCAGCGTATTGAATGCAGGTTGCTTGAGGGATTATTGTTTGAAGATCATTAATGAAGAGGGAGAAGAGAAGTGGTCCAAGGATAGAGCCTTGTGGAACACCAATGGAAACAGGCAAGAGAGAAGAGGTGTGGTTATCCCAGAGAACAGCTTGTTTTCTATCTGTGAGGTAAGATTTAAACCATTTAATGGCTGGGATATCGAATGAGAGGGATTCAAGAGTATTAAGTAACAAGGGGTGGCTAACCATATCGAATGCTTTGGACAGGTCAATGAAGAGGGCAGAAGAGAGTAAGTTGTTGTTGCGGTTCTGATTAATAGTATCTACAAAAGAAAGCAGGGCAGTGGTGGTACTGTGATGTGGTCTAAAGCCATGTTGACAGTTTGCTATTATGTTGTGATGAGAGAGATATTGCACAAGTTGAAGGTGGATACATTTTTCCATGATCTTAGCCAAAGGTGAGAGGAGAGCAATGGGCCTATAGTTAGCATAGTCAGTTGAGTGTCCACCTTTGTGTAGTGGGATAATATGAGAGACCTTCCAAATTTCAGGGATGATTCCTTCTTTGATTGTCCTATTTATGAGAATAGATATAGGATATGCAATAACCTTGGCAGCCTTTTGAAGAAAAAGAGATGGGAGCTTATCGGCAGAGGGGGTACATGGTTTTAGTTTTAGAAGAAGTTTGTGTATGTATGATGTAGAGATTGGTTGTAGTGAAAATTTAAAGGAGTTAGTTTGGTTACTAGGTGGACAGAAGTTGTTGGCATTAAGTTGTTTAGCTAGGGTTTGAATAGTTTCTGTGAAGAAAGAGTTAAAAGCATTTGCAGTCTGCTGTGGGATGTCAGGGTCTGCATTTAGTGGGGAAGGTGTTTTGGAAGTTTCTGGGGAGAGGAGTTTATTAATTGAGGACCAGAAGAGTTTAGAATTATTAAGATGAGTTTGTTGTAGTTCGATATATAATTTCTTTTTGTCAGTTATCACAGCCTTTTTAGTTAGATTTCTAAGCTGTCGGAAGTTTAGAAGATCAGTGTTATTTCTGTGGGATCTCCATCTAGCCCAGACTTTATTTCTAGTGAGAATGAGCTTTTTGGTTTCATTGGACAGCCAAGGGGCTATATTAGATTTCATTCTAATAATACGTTCAGGAGCATGTTTGTCAAGAATAGATAAAAAAACATTTTGTTGAAATGTAATACTGCATTTTCAAGAGGAAGTGTTTTTAAGGGGTTCCAGTTACATGCCCTGAGTTCAGTTTGAAATAGGTCCAGATTAAAATGTTTGGAGGTGCATATTTTTCTAGTAATGTGGGGGTTTAGCCAATCAGCTTTTTCTCTTGTTATAAAAGTTAGAGAGTGGTCACTGATATCAACAAATGACACAGAATGAAATCAAACTATTTCATGCACTATCTACATACTGGATAGGTTAAATGGGAGCTATAAGATGCTTAGGAATCTATTTAAATCTATTTAAATCTTTAACAGGAAGCCTCCTCCATGAAATCATGCTTAGAGAACCACAGCCTTAAGACAAGTGGCCTGGCAGCAAAGCCATGACAAATTCTGCACTAACTATAAAGATAATGCACAGATAATAATAATTTGTACAAGTACAGGTAGAATATGCACATTTCTATTGCTGGCACTACCTTAAACCAAGCCAGAGAGACTAAAATGCTTTTGACTGATTGGGCCTCCCATAATCACATAACAGTGTTGCTATAATAACAAAGTAGAGCCAGTGGCATAAATTAATTTTCAGCACTATCCCACATGCTACACCTCTTGAAAAATGTCAATACTTTACTACTGTATATTTGCAGCAGACACCACTATGCACTTTTCGTGCGTTCACTGGAAAGCACCAAGCCTCAGATTTACTTTACATTTTAAGAGTAGAAGGAATTTCTTTTGTTTAGATTGAAGGTTGTGTTACATGCAGATAAAATGCCAGAAATACAGTAGAAAATGTATATATTTCCCATACATGTATGCATTAATTTTTTTTCTTATCAACACTGATTGTCTTCTAATCCAACAGCAAAAGCAACAAAACACGTCTTAATTTTCTTGGATTCTGATCTGGTGTAAACAACGTTACTCTTCACAACTTGTGTGCAAGGCTATAGGGGTGCTAGTAACCATGTCTGGATGGTATGCATATTGCTATGCATTGTAGATGAGCAACTGCACTGCACCATTGATGGAAGGGTCTGCTATCAGCAAGATGAGAGGAAATGCCAATTCATTCGTGTTTCTGTTTATGACAGCCTCTTAAATATTGGCACACTGATGCACTAGACTAGATTATGGATGCTGCATTTAAATAGACTTGGATGTAAAATATTAGGTATGTAACTTTAAATATCAATGGGCAATCTACAGGAAGCTGCATGACGTGATACATTTTCTTTTAGAGAGTGCTCTCTGAATATAAACTCCTTGTAGCTTTGGTCACATCCTGTTTGGAACTGCATAAGTAAAATTCTTCAACGGGAATCACCAGGAATTTAATTGTTTTAAAGAAAGTTTGCAGTAAACTAGAAGCACTAGATCCTCAATTTTGATATTTTACTTAATGCTTTGAGAGCTGCATAACACTGCCCTTTAGCACTCTACAAGTTTGCTTAAATGTGTTCTTAAGGTAGATAAAACAGGATTTCTCATACGCATTAAGTAGTTTGTTTCTGTTGTTATATAGTTTATGTGGGTATTCCACCATAGGAACTGTTTTTTTTTTTAATTGCAATTATATTTGGTGCAGATTGGGGCATAGGCAATAACTGGAATACATTCACTTAGTCAAAAACTCAAAACACTGAAAAGCTCAAAATACTGAAACTCAAAATTTTGAAAATGGGAATTTACCCATTTCCCACTGTTGTACAATCCCAGAGTCTGTATGTATATTTAGCAGGGGGGTGTGGGGTGCAAGAGGGCTTGCCCCTCTATATTAAACAGGCTTTCAATATTTTGAGTTTTAACATTTTGAGCTTTTCAGTGTTTTGAGTTTTCAGCCAAATAAATGTATTCCACAGTTGTTTTAGCTATGCAGCCTGTCTAAAAATCATTACAGCAGAATTTACTTAGGTCACTGAGTAATTGAGAAGGTTTGTTTTTGTAAAGTCCATACACACATGCATTTGGAGAGGGAAATACCACCAGTTTTAAAGGAAAATGTCACTGATTCATTGGTTTAATGAAGGAAAATGATACATGTGGAGGTGTGTAAGGAGGGGTCATGATTATGAGAACAAGAATAAGAATATATGGACCCCTAGTAGGATGTTAGCTATTTGTTCACGAGCATTGGTATTTACAACATCAAGACAGTACTTGGAATGCCAAACATTGGTGGTGAAGGGCAACCATTTTATTGAATGACAGTTAAAGTCTTCATTATCAAAGTGCTGGGAATAATGGAGACTTCAGCTAAGGCACTGCAATAGCTATCCTAGACAGCAGGGGACATGGAAGGGGTTCTATAGTTAGACCACTGACCTGCCTGTTGGCTGAAGCCCACACTCATTATCCCCATTTTGATAGCAGAGTGCAGGCACCATCTGATAGAGGATTCAAAGTGCAAGTCTAGTTCTCATCTAAGCCCAAGACATCTCACTTGCATATCAGGTGTACTCAGTTTTCATCTAAGCCCAAGATGTCTCACTTGTATATCAGGTATACTCCCTTGCAACCCCTACTTTACTGCTTCCAGACTAAATTCCCATGGCTGCTGCAGAACAGGCTACTCCAGCACTGCAAAATGCCCACAAATGGTTTGAGGAGACCTGAATTATACGCAGGCTGTTCCAGACTTGAAAGCATGTTGTCAGACCCTATCCAAAGCTCCCTCCATTAGTGTAGCTCACAATGATGTCTGTTGGACTCCAAAAGACACAAAGTAAGTCAGGGAAGGGTCAACATACAGTAAAGAAAATGTAGCAATAGTGCTATGTCCATGGTATATATGAACATGATACTTGGGCTATCCTGGTAGTACAGATATTTATAAAGTGAAGGATTATGTAACATCCCTACAACACAACATTTGCTTTTGAGGAATTACCCTGCTTTGTCGGTAGGACATAGGTGAATTATAAAAGCACATAAATCAATTGCAGCCTCTTTTGAAAAACAACTGACCAAACTTGCATTTTATTAATGTGTTTTCTCATAAGGGGCAAAGTCCCCCAGACCCAAATAAGGTGATGTGCACCCTATATCCCTCCAACCACTGTAATGAACCCTAGGGTCATACACCAAATAGGTAAGTAGAAATCCACCTTACAGTGCCCTATTTGAAGAAATTTTCATGAACTTGTAAAAAATGTCTGGCCACGCAACCAGGTCTCTCAAAACCAACCTTCTCTGTCATTGTCTTCTATAGGTTGATGGCCATAACTCTATAGCCTTGCCTAAAGTACATGTACCTGTCCTGCTGCTTACACTTGGTATCCTGGGGTGTATCATGAACTATGGTTGCTGCCATTTGCCTGTGTTCTCCATGTGTAATGTGCTGTTTATGTGATGTGTATCCTTCTTAGCATTGTTGTCCAGATCAGTACAAGGCTAGAGTTCTGGCTAGCCTATGCTGCAGTTAATGTGTTTTCACCAGTTCTGTTATAGCTCCCTGGATGTTTCTATAATGACATCTGTCTCTGCTTTCTAAGAATGTGCTGTTTGCCTTCAGACAGTCCTCATTTGCTAATTTGCTATGTTGCCTTGTTTCCACCTGTCTTGTCCTGGCCCTTGTTGCTTTGTTTCCTGTTGCATCTCCCCCACATGTGTTATAAATAAAGTGGAGGGACATTTAAAAAGAACTTGCCATCTGCTAGATGAGTCTATAGACTACAATGTAAATGCTGCTGACAGACTCGTTGATAATGTTGTTGTTGTGTCTTTCGGCTTTTCCCGGTTAGGGGTCGCCACAGTAGAACTCCGGTCCGCTAATGATTGGCAGTAGATTTTTTACGTGCAGAGTTGCCAGCTCTGACGCACAACCTTCAACAAAGGTATACCCATTCACGCATGTCTCCACACAGAAGATGCTCTAGCTGAGAATCAAACAGGACAGTGCTGTACTGTGAGGTGACAACACTACCGCAGCACCACCACCGCAGTTATACTCTATACTGTGTATAAATGCTAAGAGACCAGAGCCCCATTTTGTTTGTTTTGCTGAGTGCAGTGTCACACAGGATCCTGTGCATCTGCAGCTGCTTTAGAGTCTGGCCACATGGTGACCCCTGTCCCCATTGAGCTTGCAAGCACATTCTTACCTGAATATAGACACTAACAGTACAGAGATAGGAAAAATACCCTACTGCAAACTTACATTTAATACTGACTACAGCAAGCTTATGCATGGTTTAGGGATTACAACATGACTCCTTCCCTTTGTCTAGAACAAACTTCCTCTCCAAATCAAGCAGTGTGACATACTATCTGGAGTTAAAAAGGAGCTGGACAATGGTATGGCTATTCATAAATTCACCGCAGGTAAGACTGGCCTGCCCCACACTGAAAAGGGAGGCATGGCCTAAGTGTGGATATTTGCAAGGTGGAATAGCCTCTTGGCTCAGTTGCCTTGTGATTCCTGTGATCCAATGATCCTATGCTGGGTACGGTAATAATAGGAAAAGATTTTCTTTGGCATGAAACAGTGGGATCTCCCATATTTAAGATTTACAATGACAAGGATGTGATAAAATGGGAAGACGAAAAAAAGATTCTCGTTCTTCCTCTTAGTGTGGAATCCCTTTAACTCACTCTCACCTACATCACCTTTTTGTGTCCTTTGGTTTAACATCTACAGCTCCTTATGGTGTACTAACAGAATCTTGGTGTTCATTTTTTTATGTAACTTACTAATTAATAATATGCAACATTAAGAAAAGGCAAGGTGTAAGTAACAAAATGATGCTAATATTTTTGATCTAAGATGTCATCAAGTGGAGATACTGATCATCGTCAATTGTTGCTCATATTTTCATATTTACATTCATATTTGCATACCTCAGACAGCTACATATTATTGAAGAACGTGGTATGAAATATGGTGAAGCCAGAAAAACACATTGTCACTGCCCATGTATAGTACACTACACTGGAAATATTGCCAATTGTTTGATAGTAATTATGAAACTATGCATTATTTCTGTATGAACATTAATATTTCAAAAGCAAATGACTTACAACCTACCACATGCCATCAGGTAAAATTTTAGACATTGTGGGAGAAAACTGTCCTTGATATCAACACTGTAAGCTGTATTTCTTGAAGAATATGCAATGCTATTTAAATTGTTAATTATATAAAGATGCATACCTGTTTATTGAGATAGTTAAAGAAAATGAACAATCCCTCGAAAAGAAACTGCTTATCATCACTGGACAAATGAATACCCAATGGACTAAATGCCTACACTAATTGATTTTACTTGTAGTTTGCAGAACACACACAAGAGAGTAAGAACACTGTAATAAACTACAAGATGAAACATATATTCTAATCTATTATAGAAGGCAAAATTAATAAAAATGCTGGCAAATAGATGACCTGTCTAAATGGGCATTCAGTAGTTACTCCACTATAGAAACAATTTTTAGATGTATTACGTAAGGTCTGACGAGGGGTTAATATGGAAAAAGCGAACTGTGAATATTGTTCCAAGAGTAAATAATAAAGATATTCTGAAAGCTGGTCTTCTGATATCATCACTTTTGTTTCCATGATCGATACCCTCATGACTCAGGTTTAAGTCTCATCTAGAACTCCTTGTTAGTCTGCACAGCAGAGGAAACGGTGATAATATTATACTGCCTTTTTTTTCACTTTTTGCATAACAGTATAAGGTCCAAAGCAAAAAAAGTTAAAGTTGCCAACTAATTTTGCATTATTACAATTGTATTCCTGGGGCACTGGAAGAAGATAAAAAAGAGAAGGGCTTTGATCCTCCCCACGTCTACTGCTGCTGAGTCATTACTTTCTTCCAGATGTGTGTTTTCCACTGCCAAAGCATAAACATTCTAAACTCTGTGCCTTCCCTGGGAGGACAAAGAGAACTCTGAAGTCACAGGGTACTGATCCCTTTGCTGGACAATACAAATTACATGAATGCCAGCTCTGATAGAGGACCTTCAGAAAAGTTAAATATATTACAAAAATCACCCTGCTTAGGATACACTCTGCATGTGTACACACTGCCAAATATTATGTTAGAAAAAACACACAAAGTCTCAGCAAGTCCCACATAACAGACAACTTAGATCTGCCACAGACCAAACCTGGAGCCGACATCAGAGAATGACAGTTAAGAGAGAGTTAATTTCTTTGAATGTAGTCAATTTGTTTTGATGAGACACTAAATAATGTATGGTTTACAGTGCTAAAAGGGTAGCATTTATTTCACAGCTGCCTATTTCCCACTGTTACTGCTGATGTTGTCTTAAAACAGCTGTTATGAGTGCAATCAGCTCTTCCACTCCACTTCCTCATGAGACTAAGGTTTAAAAATGCCTTCTGGTAGTCATTCTGATAGTAAAATGTAAATTTCCCACATAAACACAAACTGTGCAAAATATACATTATACTACCAATTACAGAATGTACTATCAAATCTTGGCAAAACACTCGAGCAGTAGTAATTTGGGAATTACCATAACTCGGTATTCATTCAAGTGTATCAGCTGAAATCTAACTTGTGATTTAAACTGAGTGTACTTCATTAAATAGTTTGGAAGTATTTTGTAAAAGGAGGAGGAGTGGCTAGGTGGGAGTAGTACTGGTCTTGTTGAACATTATTTAAGCAGCCAGGGAGAATATGATGAAAGATGATAATTCTGAGTGTGAAGCTGTACTACAAGGCTAAGGAGCAAACTTGTCTTCTGTTGACCTAAGGCAGTTTGGTTGGAAATCCCAATTCTAGCCCACCTAAATGCATTGTGAGGAATAGGGTGCATTTTTAACACTCTAGTTGGGTTTCTGTAGCAGAACCCAGTTCAATACTTTAACATGTAGAGCCAGTCGTTTTTCACCACACCAGTCACCTGAATATCTCTTTGTGAACCTTTAGAGCTGAGACCAGGAAAGATGCCATATGAGAACTAGTTTAGCATTGTGGTGAATATAAAAACCTGGTTTACAAGCTCAAAAAGAGTTAAGACTGGTGTCACAAGTTTGTCTCTTCAACTGAATTCAGCCAAAGAAACCCAAGTAGACCATTAAAACTGTAGCCACTTACCTCCCCACACACTTAGATGGGCTAGGACTGGGGCCCACAACCAAACTGCCGCAGATCAACAGAAGACAAGTTTGTTTCTCGGCCTAGTGGTTGTACAGTTTATACTCCTCATTTACGGCCTCCAGAGTCAACAGGTTAACATTATATTCCCCACATCCTTCATGCCCCAAGGGCATTTTACAACTTTATCTTCCTGCATAGCATGTAAGAAGAAATGTATTGCTCACACCTAGCCATCCACTCCAGCTTCTGTACTGCCCAGAGACTCAAGAAGGCATTCTCCACAGTCGGTTAGCCCTTCCAAAACATAACGCTCTCCCCTTTCAGCTTTGAGATCCTTTGTGTGTGTGTGTGTGTGTGTGTGTGTGTGTGTGTGTGTGTGTGTGTGTGTGTGTGTGTGTGTGTGTGTGTGTGTGTGTGTGTGTGTGTGTGTGTGTGTGTGTGTGTGTGTCACATATATTTCCTACACCAAATTTACCATCCATGCAAGTAACGAGTTTCATACCTTCATAATAGTTAAAGACTGGCATAGATGAGCCTGAACCAGAGTGCTCCAAACTGTCTGGGCTGCTGGTTGAAAGATATTTAAAATTATCTATGATTAATTTTATATTATTCAAAGAGTTATATGCATCAGGTGAGTTTACATGAAGTGCAGTTCAAAACACAATTGGCAGCACACCTTACATTATGTCACTAGCTGCATACATCACAAATTAAGCAAAAGGTATGTAATTTGTACAGCCCCTATGTGCATGTTTATCATCATCTTCTTTCGGCTGTTCCCGTTAGGGGTCGCCACAGCGGATCACCTGTTTCCATTTCTTCCTGTCCTCTGCATCTTGCTCTGTCACACCAACCACCTGCATGTCCTCTCTCACCACATCCATAAACCTTATCTTAAGCCTTCCTCTTTTCCTGTTACTTGGTAGCTTCATCCTTAGCATCTTTTTCCCAATATACTCAGCATCCCTCCTCAGCACATGTCCAAACCAATGTAATCTTGCCTCTCTGGCTTTGTCTCCAAACCTTCCAACCTGGGCTGACCCTCTAATATACTTATTCCTAATCCTGTCCAACCTCATCACACCCAGTGAAAATCTTAACATCTTTAACTCTGCCGCATCCAGCTCAAACTCCTGCCTTTTTGTCAATGCCACTGTCTCCAACCCATATAACATAGCTGGTCTCATTACCCTCTTGTAGACCTTCCCTTTCACTCTTACAGGTACTCATCTGTCACAAATCACTCCTGACACTCTTCTCCACCCACTCCATCCTGCCTGTACTCTCTTCTTCACCTCTCTTCCACACTCACTGTTACTCTGAACTATTGACCCCAAGTATTTAAACTCATCCACCTTCGCCACCTTTACTCCTTGCATCCTCACCATTCCTCTATCCTCCCTGTCATTCACACACATATATTCTGTCTTAGTCCTGCTGACCTTCATTCCTCTTCTCTCTAGAGCATATATCCATCTCTCCAGGGTCCCTCCACCTGTTCCCTACTCTCACTACAGATCACAATGTCATCTGCAAACATCATAGTCCACAGGGACTCCTGTCTGATCTCGTTTGTCAACTTGCCCATTACCATATAAGAAAGGGCTCAGAGCTGATCCTTGATGTAACCCCACCTCCACCTTAAATGCATCCATCACTCCCACCGCAGACCTCACCGCTGTCACACTACCCTCATACATATCCTGTACCACTCTTACATACTTCTCTGACACTCCTGACTTCCTCATACAATACCACAACTCCTCTCTAGGCACCCTGTCATATGCTTTCTCTAAGTCTACAAAAACATAATGCAACTCCTTCTGACATTCTCTGTACTTCTCCATCAACACTCTCAGAGCAAACATCGCATCTGTAGTGCTCTTTCTCTGCATGAAACCATACTGCTGATCACTAATCATCACGTCCCTTCTTAACCTAGTTTCCACTACTCTTTCCCATAACTTCATGCTGTGACCGATCAATTTAATCCCTCTGTAGTTACTACAGCTCTGCACGTCACCCTTATTCTTAAAAATCGGTACCAAAACACTTTTTCTCCATTCCTCAGGCATCCTCTCACTTTCTAAGATTTCATTAAACAATCTGGTTAAAAACTCCACTGCCATTTCACATAAACACCTCCATGCTTCCACAGGTATATCATCTGGGCCAACAGCCTGTCCATTCTTCATTCTCTTCATAGCTATCCTTACTTCCTCTTTGCTAATCCATTGTATTTCATGATTCACTATCCCTACATCATCCAACCTTCTCTCCCACTCATTCTCTTCGATCATCAACCCCTCAAAGTACTCCTTCCATCTCCACAACACATTCTCGTCACTTGACAGTATGTTTCCCTCATTATCCTTTATCACCTTTACCTGCTGCACATCTTTCCTAGCTCGGTCCCTCTGTCTAGCCAATCGGTACAGGTCCTTTTCTCCCTCCTTAGTGTCCAACCTTTCATACAACTCTTCATATGCCTTATCCTTAGCCTTCGCCACCTCACTCTTTGCCATGCACCTCATCTCCTTATACTCCTGTCTTTCTTCATCTCTCTGACAATCCCACTTCTTCTTTGCCAACCTCTTTGCCTGTATACTCTCCTGTACTTCCTCATTCCACCACCATGTTTCCTTGTTGTCCTTCCTCTGTCCCAATGTGATACCAAGCACCTTTCTAGCCATCTCCCTTACTAGCTCTGCTGTAGTTACCCAGCTATTTGGTAACTCTTCACTGTCACTAGTGCCTGTCTTAACTCATCCCTGAACTCCACCTCACAATTACCCTTTTTCAATTTCCACCATTTGATCCTGTTTATACGGTGCTCAATTTATTATGTACAAACTCTGTAATATGACCATGCGGTCTGTGTATTGTACACAATAATTAAACATGTGCATCATGCAAATTGTTATGATACTGCCGCATGCAGATGGCAAAGGCGCAGTACTGTGAATGACATAGACTATCACATAATGCAGAGGTTTGTCTTATGTAAACAGCCTACCTGCTGCCCTTAGTGCAATTGTTAGACCACTTTATTGAAAAGTAAGTCTACAACTTTACAAAAATATGTGATACCTTTCAGTGTCTTAAATGAATTGGTCAAGCCTTAGCCTATAAGCTGTCTTCTTATGAGAACCAATGAAATGTTATCGTTAATAATATCATTTTTTAGTGTTGTAACATGACTATACATGCTTTGTTAATTGTCTTAGAATAAGGAACTTCTGCAGGTATTATTTCATATTCGGGTGAATGGAGACTGTGCCATCATTTTTTTGGCCTGATTATATCCACATAAGTCAGCTGTGATCAGCCCTTCTACACCATAATTAAATAAAGCAGAATAGTCCATTCTTAACATCTTTAGAATTCATTGAGTAAAAATAAAAGTGTGAAATTATCATTCTGGACTTCTTCCCCAAGCTAATGTAGCTATATCCTGATCTTTCATTGTAGACTGCTTCCTACTTATGTTTCCTTTAAATGTACTCTAGTGGCTGTCTTATGTTTTCCATTCTTCATTCGCTGATGAACATGAAGGATGCCCAGCATATCTAACATACATATTTAAACAACATCATTGAATATCTGCACATCCCATAGGAGAAAAAAACGATATGTATCATTTATCCTACAAAGTACATAATTCTGTTTCTTATACACCAGTGTCTTCATTGTAAACCATGACAGTTCTATCGTGTATTCCTATTCCCAATTTTGTGCTCAATTTTTTGTTTGTTTGTTTAATCTTTGTATGGTACTTACAATGAGTTTAATGGCTGGTGTATGTTCAATCGGATCCCAGTACATTGGCAAACCATTTCATTAAAACTATCTCCACAAAAACGAAAAAAAAAAAAACAGCAACAACTACACAGTGGCCCTACAACCTGCACCTCCTAACTTAATATAACAGCTTATAAAAAATTGCACAGCCATGGGTGAAGTCATCAATTTCATTAAAACAGTTCATCAACGTATCAGGTCTCAGTACATTATATAAATTCACATTTCAATATACTCTGCAATACATCAGCTTTAGATACAATGAAAAATTGTCAAGCACAGACATGTGATGACAAAACCAGGATTCAAAGGACTATTATTAATGAAACAGTATAACAGAAAATGTAAATGTATTCAAACTATATGAAGAACCCCCCCCCCCCAAGAAAATACATTATTCCTATATAAATGTCTTGGTAGCAATATAGTATTTAGAATGCTTTGCCATTTTAGGCTGTGACATACATAATGTTTTCTGTACCACCCAGGTAGTTTTACACAGTTCATATTAAGTACACCTAACTGGTTACTGATAGTTAAATATATACCAGTAGTGTGAATAGTGGCTCTACTTGATGGTCATTATTAATGTGCACCCTGACTCCATGTATAAAATGGGAAAGTGGAGGTGATGCCACAGCCATATTCAGTACTATGCATCAGACTAGAGCTTCCAAAACTGCTGCACACTGATAAACAGCTTAATCACAGCTCTCACAGCGTGAATAAAATGGAGATTAGGGCTAGTAATTCTGCCAGTTTTGGTAAAATTCTGTTACTGGCTAGTAAGCACACTGCTTGGATGCCAGCAAAGAATACACTTAGAGAGCCTGAAAGAAAATCAACTAGAAAAGTTGAAATGAAACTACTGACTGGAAAGAATCCTGCAGCTGTTCACCAAAAAGCAGTTCAAGCTCCAGCTTTGGTACAAGATATGGTTTCCAGTCATTTAGACAAACAAATAAACCAAGTGGGCTCAGACCTGATTAAAATAAATGAAACACTGAATGAGTATATCAACTCAAACAACAAAAGGCTGCAAAGAATGGAAGAAGCTTGAATAGCTATTCATAAGAACTGATAAATCTGCAAAAATCAGAAGACAAAATGAAGAAAAAGGCTGACTGAGTATGAGAGTTCTCAAAAAAAGTTGTTTCAAAAAAACTGAAGCGTTAGAAGACAGAGCAAGGAGAGAAAACCTGACATTTTTTGCTGTACCGGAGAAACCGGAAGAAACACATCATATTAACTTTATGAACATACAAATAAGAAACTGGATTGGTATTCCACAGCATAATCTGTTAACTGAAAGGGCACATCATGTGCATGCTCCAAGCCTGGCCAGGAGAAAGCAGTTTGTATTAGTAAAGATGCACTCTTATCAGTAGAAAGAGTTGATCCTGACAAAACTGTGGCAGAAGGGTGAAGTATTAGAAACTGGAGACAGTAAAGTGTTTATAGAAAATGATTACTAAGTGTACGCTAGGCAGAAGAGAAGAAAAATTAATCCCAGCAATCAAGGAATGCCCAGAGGCAAATGTGAGATTCAAGCTACTGTATCCAGCTGTCTTCAGAAAATTTTTGCTGCAGAACAGGCTAAGGTGGAAATACAAAAGTTTGTCCAACAAAAAGTGAGCCACCAAACAGAAGGGTACTCTGCTTCTTATTCTTCTGCTAATAAAACTCATAGAGGGACTTTGTCAGTGAAGTCTTTTCCAATGTACTAAAGGAAAATGTTTAAGAGACAGAAAAACCGCATGAGTTGATGAAAAGAATTGGGACTATCTTGGACTTGAACCAGACTCTGGAGTTGGGAGATGGAGATGAACAGCAAAGAAGACCAACAACACTGAAATAAGTGAATAAATGTGAAAGTATAAAGCATCAATCACATTTATGAATAATGTCTTTACAAGAAAAAGTGACTGAGAAAGATTGAACTTTTGTTGACTTTATTAAACTTGTGTGTGGACTGAATAGCATATACCCCACTTTGTGTCATAAATGTTTGGAAGAACACTAAAAAAAGTAACCATTAAGTAAAATAGTTTTTTTCTTAACAGTATTTGTAGAAAACATTTCATGATATGAATCACATTATATAGTAAATCAGATTTGTGCAGTATGTAGTCAGGTGTTTCGAAAAAACATGTATAAGTTAATATGCTGTATAAGTTAATATGCTGTAAACTTGGCTGTTGGGTATGGGATAGAGTGTAAAAGTGCACTGATTATAATATATGTAGTGCTGAGATGCTTTCTCTTACTTTTGCATAGGTGAATGGCTGGATAGTGCCCCTGGCTTAATTTAGAACAGTAGTGTCCAACCCGCGGTCCGTGGGCCGCATGCGGCCCTCAGACCTCTTCCATGCGGCCCCCGACCCTTAAATTAAAATTTTACTTTTTTTCTGTTTTTTTTTTATACTTGCGTCCTTTCGGGGATGTGCGCATGCGCCAAAGCACCCTTCCATTAGTTTTCGCGCCGACAGATGCATTTGCGGCAAAGAAGAGCTGACTTGCGTCATTTAGCTGGCGTGCGCATGCGCCAAAGCAACCTTCCGTTAGTTTTCGCGCCGATAGATGCATTTGCAGCAAAGAAGAGCTGAAGGAAGACAAATGGACCATCGCGCCGAAGAAAAGTTGAGAGAGAGAGGGATTTGTCTTTTTTACAGACTACTACCATCTCCTGACTGCAGTAACAGGTAAGCTAAGTGTTGTTACACATTTTAAGTGTTCTTTTTTTTTTCATGAGCTGGAAAAGCAGTATTACTGAAGTGGCAACTGTTGTGAGCTTTCTTTAACCGACGGTTAAATCAAGGCCAAATGTTTATTCCTTAGATAAAAACTGTGATGTGATGTCTTAGCTCTGAATATGTCAGTAAAGTCAGCATGCATTTTCTGATGAGTTTATTTAAACTTTTAGATTCAATCTAAAATTTAGATTAGAAGCTCTTGAACAGTCAGACCACATCTAAATCATCTGATGCACAGTTTTCTTTTTCAGCAGTTTTTTTAAGGCTCTTCAGTAGTCAGATGTTCAGTGTGTCTGTAGAATAGATTATTGTGTACTGTAGATGCACTCAGTAAAGCTGGAGGATCTCTAACTTCAGCAGGAATGTTATAAAATGGCTGATTTCATTATGGGATGACTGGAACCTTTTCAGCTGCTTACATTTTGATGCAATGATAACAGGAAGCTGGCACTCCAGTGTAGGAATCTAAACCCCTGGCTTGTTTTCTGTACGTACACCTTGATCACTAACTGCTGCAGTGATAGCAGGAAGCGTGCACGCAAGTGAAGGGCTATAAACTCTTGGCTTGTTTTCTGTAGTGTAGGCCCACCTTGATCACTAACTGTTGCAGGGATAACAAGAAGCATGCACTCCTGTGTAGGACTCTAAACTCCTGGCTTGTTTTCTGTACATTCACCTTGATCACTAACTGCTGCAGTGATAGCAGGAAGTAGGCACTCCAGTGTAGGACTTTGCTTGTTTTCTCTAGGTTGACCTTGATTACTAACTATTGCAGTGATAATAAGAAGCATGTACTCTAATGATGGTCTTTAAACCCTTTGGTTTGTTTTCTTTATGTTCACCTTGAATACGAAATGTTGCAGTGATAACAGGAAGTATGCACTCCAGTGACTTGGCTTGTTTTCTGTAGGTTCACCTTGATTATTAGGTGTTGCAGTGATAACAGGAAGTGTGCACTCCAGTGAAGGGGGTTGGCTTGTTTTCGGCAGGTTCACCTTGATCACTAACTGCTAGAATCGGATTAAGGAAACTTGAATGTTATGTTGCATCATGCAATTAAACTGTTCATAGTGTGTGTGTGTGTGTGTGTAAGTTTAATGGAATTATCTTCTAGTAACTAGAAAAAAAACTAGAATCTAGTAATTCCGCTTTACAAGAAGATAAAACTTGTGTATGTGTTTTACAGCTGGAGATACTAACTAAAATACATTTCGTATCTGAGGGTCATAATGTATTCTGAGAAATTAGCAGTACTAGAATCTAGTTGAAACATTCCATTGAAATTCTCAAACCATTTTAATCTATGACCTCTCCCACACATTATCTTATGTTAGGTAAACAGCATTGGATAATGGTGGGAATTATTGAAGCATATCAGGCTTTTATTTGAGATCTCTTATATTTTTTCCTGGGCTTCAAATACGAGAGGACAAAATTATGTAAGCACATTCTCATTCAATTTTGTAATCTAATCAGTACTGCACTGGGTGTTTTACTGTTTTCACAGAACTACTTTGAGTTACTGTTGTGCACTGGTGAAATAGGTTACATATGTGGGCTTCACTAGTCTTATGCTTGTTGCTGTTTCTTTTCAGAAATTGTATAATGAGTGAGGGGTAATTTCTGTGAAATAGTTACACATTTATATATTGGTTACAGGTGTCTAAGCCAAGATTACATGTTAGCTGTGCTGTGCATACCATAACACACAAACACACACACCTTTCATCTGGTTCATATGAGGTTATTAGGCTAACATTCCTAGAGACCTTAGACGCCTAGCCATAGTTATCCCGAGTTGCTCCAATTATCAGTGGTTAGGTGAATGAAATCTGCAGAGGTAAAGGTCTATGGTAGTTAATACCAACTTCCTCTGTGCAGGAGGGACATGAGCACCTTCCCAGGAGTGAATCTGTGGTCACACATCCATTGTTCTAGGTTGCATTTCAAGAGGATCAGGGAGAGGGCTCTGTTTCATGTCAATTGGAAGCCTGTTCCAGAGAAGTGGCAGTCCCCAGGACATGTGTCTATCACTTGGCATGACCTGTTTATGTCAGAGGATAGGTTAGGATCCCTGAAGTAAGTGACCCTCCTGCAGTTTGATTTATGAATGTATAGCTGCAAGCATTTCCATCAGAGGTGGGTCAGAGACTGCCCTCTAAGCCAGGCACAGATCACCCCTTAGCAACCTGTAAGAGACAAAATATAGTGACAGGGCTTTCAGTCTTTCAGTGTAAGACTTGTTTTTTGTACCCTGTAGTTTCTTGGTGAGAAACCTCCGTGGTCTCTCCAATTGTTGCAGGTGTCTGGTGAGGTACATGCAAGAGGGAGCGTTGTACTCAATTATTGGTCTACTGAGGGATGAGTATAATGGAATTATAACATCCTTAGATCTAGATGTGATGGTTTTACTTATAAGGCCTGCAACATAGGATTTCTTTACTACTGTGTACATGTGGTGGTCAAATTTCAGGTTACTATCAACCTGAGTACTCGGATCATGTACCACTGGGTCTATACTTAGGGGGTGCTGTCTTTAATGTAATTAGCAGGGATATCAGCTTTCAAACATGGATTAATAATGCATTCTTTTGTATTTAGCTTTAATCCGTGGCTTTGGCACCAGTCATTTGTCTGTGTTAACTCTGCCTGCGAATATATTAATATCATTGGGGGACTCAATGATTGCTTCCAGTTTGCAATCATTAGCAAACTTGGTCACCCACAGGCCGTCCAAGTTTGCCTGAACTTCTGAGAAATAAATTCCAAATAGTAAGGGGCACAGAACCCTGTGGTATGCCGCTTGTGACTGTTACTTTGCTAGAGGTGAAGCCACCCACTTTGACAGTATGTGTCCCCTCGGTGAGTCAGTTGTCTATCCATCTGGTAATGTAGGCGTTAATTCTCAGTTAGGAGAGTTTCTCTATAATACCTAAGTGCGGGATTGTGTCATATGCTTTGGCTAGGTCAAGATAGGTGATATACACTTTCTTTCCTTTGTACAGTGCCTTGGTGACTTTCTCGAATAATCAACCATGTTTAGCAGGCATGATCCATTTTTAATGAATCCGAACTGGGTTGGGTCCAGAGTTTGGAGATTACCTATGTCCTTTTTAAAATGATTCTTTCCATGGCTTTGCAGATGAGGCTAGTCAAGCTTAAGGGCTTATAATTTCCAGGGTCGGTTGATGGTCCCCCTTTGTGCAGAGGGATTACTGTTGCTGTCCTCTATTCCACAGGATAATAGCTGTGGTTAAACAGGAATCCAAGTGGGTCTGCTAGGTCATGTTTAAAGTTGTTCAAAAGGCAACCTGGAATTTTGCCTGTTCCCACTGATGCCATGTTTTTGGCTCTGGAAAGCGTCGAGAAGACATGCTCTCTTGAGCTAATAGGCTGAGGAATAGTTGCAGGTATACTTTGAGGGATGATTGCTGGGGACAATGTGGTGAAATTTGCTCCAAATCTGTCAGATAGCATTTGGCTATTACCTCCACTTGAGTATAGGTGGTGCCATCCACAACCAGTTCAGTGCAGATATTGCCAGTATACTGGCCGACAGATTTAGTGCCAACTTTACACCCCGTCCAAAGGACCAATCACAATACCAGTAGATTGCCAGACACCCAGTATTACTGCCGCACAGGTTAAAACAGCACTGTCAAAGTCCAAGAATACAGCTTCTATGGGACCTGACAATATCCCTGGTTGCATTCTACATGAACTGCAGAGTGAACTGGTACCTCACCTGTGTGCCCTGTTCAATCACAGCCTCAATTCAGGCTTTGTCCCTACCGAATGGCGCACTGCTACAGTTATCCCTCTCCACAAAGGAGGAGCGACTACAGACCCTGGGAACTATCGCCCCATTAACCTGATGAGTCTGATATGCAAAGCTATGGAACTAATAAACAAGGATATAGGGACAGTGCAGCAGGAAACTCAGGCTGGTGGAAAGAGAAACAGTAAAATGTATTGCCTGACACTTCAGTTAGTAATTCTGAGTTTCTCTTTCCACCAGCCTGTTGTCTTGCTGGATGTGTTTGACCTTTTTTTTTTTAGTTGTTTATTGTAGTGTAAAATGGGTATTAGTTAAAAGGGAGGGATTACTGAAGTTTACTAGTGAGATGTTCTGTACTGCGCTGTGTGAAATGCAACTGTATATGTATTTTTCAAAGCACATGAAAAAGTGAATGCATGAATGAAATAAAATGTGTGCATCTACAGAAGACTTTTAATAAACCAGTCCTGGATGTTTTGCAGTGCTCGATTTGCTGCATAGTTTTGTACACTTTTAAATGAAAATTATTTTGGTTTGTGCTTGTAGTTAAGTTGGTTGTTTGGCTAGATTTTCATCATCTTGCAACTCGTACCAGGCTGGAAACACAGGCCATTGTAACTGCACAGCACATCTGATTATTTTATTTAGAATTGCCCTATGAGCTTTGTGTGAAGGAAGTAGTTGTTATGCTCTGCTTTGTGAACTTCGAGGGAGCAGAAAGTTTTTTGCTTGATAGATCATCATTCCTTTTCTTAACAGCATCTTTGGCTTAATTTGATTCAGTCATTTTTATTTGATGGCCCCTAACGTATTCAACAAACCAGTTTTGTGAACTGTAATATATTGAACTATGCTGACTCATTTGTAAACGTACTTGTTAATATGCACAGTCTGAATAATTCATTACAACCAGCTCATATTACTGACCTCTGATTGCTCGTGTCACTCCTTATTGCTGTAACTGTGCTTCTTTAAATGCTTTGAAATTGTTAGGTCTCACTAATACCTCCTTCTCTTGCTAGCCAAAGGAAAATACAGTCACATTTTCTAGTCTTTCTTCCTGCTTACTCCCTTGTTCAACTTATGTATTTAAAGTACCTTTTAAATAAGTCATAAGCAGTATGTGTTGTCTGTTAGATGAGGAATAGATTGCTAAGCAATATTTCAGTTATACTGTTCCATTGGTTATTCCTCAGTGCTGTCTATACTAGGCAAAATGACTCAAAAGAAAGGGGTGTTTAAATCTCTGGTCTAGTAAGTTCATCAAACTAATATGAAACAGAGGTCAATATGTTATTGATTGTGGCCTTTTCCAATAGGTGTCTGTCTGTTAACTGACTACGTAAGCTAGTCTGTGAACATCTCAATGCATTCGTGCTTGAAGTGTTTGAAGCATTCCTGAATTTCACAATTGCCTGTTGCAATTACAGAAGTAAGCATGTGTTACTCATGAGTGCAAATTGCATACAAAACAAGGCATTATGACAAAAATATTTAAGTGCAATACTTTTGAAAGATAAAATATTTTAGCATGGGCATATATTTGACTGATTATATAAAGCTGAAAGGCCTCGGTTGAAGCCAAATTTTAAAACTGATCCAGCTCATTCCTGAAACCGTGAATGCTTGATTAGCGGCATAATGGTTTCTTTAATGCCGAAATTACAGATGCTTATAATGATACTACAGACAGCAGTGCAAAAGCAAGAAATATTGCCAGTGCCATATTTCAGGAACAGATTCCAAAGCTAAAAATGTGCCTTTCCAAGGGGTGCTCAGTTTGAGAATACCACTGATGAACCTTCTTTCCTCTTCAGACCAGCCTGACCAGACAGCTGTGCAAAAGCAAGAAATATTGCCAGTGCCATATTTCAGGGGCAGATTCCAAAGCTGTGCCTTTCCAAAGAGGTGCTCAGTTTGAGAATACCACTGATGAACCTTCTTTCCTCTTCAGACCAGCCTGACCAGACAGCAGTGCAAAAGCAAGAAATGTTGCCAGTGCCATATTTCAGGGGCAGATTCCAAAGCTAGAAATGTGCCTTTCCAAAGGGGTGCTCAGTTTGAGAATACCACTGATGAACCTTCTTTCATCTTCAGACCAGCCACACCAGACAGCAGTGCAAAAGAAAGAAATATTGCCAGTGCCATATTTCAGGGACAGATTCCAAAGCTAGAAATGTGCCTTTCCAAAGGGGTGCTCAGTTTAAGAATACCACTGATGAACCTTCTTTTATCTTCAGACCAGCCTGACCAGACAGCAGTGCAAAAGCAAGAAATATTGCCAGAGCCATATTTCAGGAACATATTCCAAAGCTAAAAATGTGCCTTTCCAAAGAAGTGCTCAGTTTGGGAATACCACTGGTGAACCTTCTTTTATCTTCAGACCAGCCTGACCAGACAGCAGTGCAAAAGCAAGAAATATTGCCAGAGCCATATTTCAGGAACATATTCCAAAGCTAAAAATGTGCCTTTCCAAAGAAGTGCTCAGTTTGGGAATACCACTGGTGAACCTTCTTTTATCTTCAGACCAGCCTGACCAGACAGCAGTGCAAAAGCAAGAAATATTGCCAGTGCCCTATTTCAGGGACAGATTCCAGAGCTAAAAATGTGTCTTTCCAAAGGGGTGCTCAGTTTGACAATACCACTGAAGAACCTTCTTTCATCTTCAGACCAGCCTGACCAGATGTAGCATGTCTTGAATAATTTCAGGGACAGATTCAAAAGGTAGAAACAGAAGAATAGATGAGCGCTTTGGACAACATATGTGCATTAAGGACATGATGGAAGACATGGAAACCAGCAAAATCACAGGTATGATCTCATGCAAATTGAAAGGTTTGTACCTGTTAATTTTTTTTACAAATAAACTAAGATGTTAGATTTAACTGTTTTTTTTAATAATTAGAATGAGATATTGAATTTTAGGGCAAATATTATGCATTTATTCACCTACTGGGCCGACATTGTATTAGTCCGCATATACCTGTGGTCTTTTGCTGTCTAGTTTATGACGCGTTACGCGGTTTTTTTTTTTTTTTTTTTTCTTCTCTTCAGTTTATGTAAGAGACCTTTTTTTTTTTTTTTTTTTTTTTGGTCCTCACTTGCCGTTTGCCCCCAGACCATGTCTGTTGACTCAATGCGGCTCTTGCAACTGAAAAGGTTGGACACCCCTGATTTAGAAACAGGTTTTCTGTTTAAGCACATGGGCTTTAAAAATAAGTCAATGCTGTAAATGCAGTGAAACCTTTTCCTTTAGAAATAGATGTTTAGTGTGTGTGTGTTGAGAATTCTGCAGCTGTGGGGGAAGTGAACATTCTGTTCTTATGTTTCCATGCAGACAAGCTGACTACAGGTGCAGGAAATAAATATTGAGGATGGACATTCTTTGCTGAGGGGAAATTTAAAATTAAAAGGTATAAGGGCTAGCAGCTCAGTAAAAAAATAAAGTTTGAAATTATTGGAAGTAAATAACAGATGACAGCTTTCCTGGTACCTAAATACTTCAATGCATGTACCAGAAAAGTGTATAATTTAGTTTTATTTAAGGATAGCCAGTCTCCTTTGTCTTAAGGCTAAATGATGTTTTCTGAAAGCATACAAGCTGTTTATCACATCCAGGAGGAGAACAGATTTAAGACAAAAAAGATAGTAATTAGTGTAAGTAGGAGCACAGGCTGTAACATGTACCTTAACATTGATAACCTTAATTAGGAGGGTTAAACTTCATTATTTAATGATGTACATATATTTGTGTGTTTGTGTTAATAGGTTATGGAGTATTTCTGGGGTTGTGTTTTGTGTGTGTGTGTGTGTGTGTGTGTGTGTGTGTGTGTGTGTGTGTGTGTGTGTGTGTGTGTGTGTGTGTTAAAACAAAAAAATTTTGTAAAATGTGACATAGGTTCAAAACAACTGCATAAAAGATCAGCCTGCCAAACATCATTGAGTGCATAAAACACAAAAACTGGAAATAGACATTTTAAAAAACTGTCATATATAATAACTGGGAATAATAACATCTTATCATAATGGTTATGTTATCCACATTACTTTGGAATGTTAATGGCCTCACAGGTATATACAAAAAGATAAGAATACTGAATCACATTAAGAAATGAAAGTGCAAATGGCAATGCTACAGGATACACATTTGAAAAGAAATGAGCATGTGAATTTGATAACGGAAGGATTTCAGGATAGATATCCAGCAGCATATCAGAAACAATGGAAAATGGGAGTGTTTCTACTAATTGCTAGAGGAGCTGCAACAGTAATAGAAGAGTGAAACATATAATAATGGTAGATTTATGGCAGTAATAGTGGACTGGTAAAGGAAAAGGATTATGCTGGCATGTATATATCTCCATCTAAAACTGCTACAGTGGAGCTGAAGGAAAATTTTGGGAGAAATATTCAGCTTTTAGCAGGGAATATTACTTTTAGGTGAGGACTGGAACTTGATTTGCAACAGTGAGAATGTATCAAGGGGACCTAGACAGGAAAATATAATAAAAGAGGGTAGATTTCTGGAAAAATTTACAAAAATATTTTGTATGGAAGACGTGAATTCAGTAGTAGGAACTCTGAGAGAATTTACATATTACTCCCCAAAGTACAACTGGGCTAGACTAGACAGAAATTATATTTCACAGGAACAGATGCATTTAATTGAAAGCTTCGACACATATCCAATAACTGTTTCAGATCATGTACCAATATAAACTAAGATAAAAATGCAGGGTAATGAAGCAAAAACAAGACACTGGCACTTCCATACCTACCTGTTGAAAAGAGAGGAATTTAAGGAATGGATTCCAGAAGTTATAGTAAGTGGGATAAAATAAAGTGAAGTCTAAAAATAGGGTAGGAATAATAGAAAAACAGATATGGTTAAGAAGTAACAGAAATTATTTAGAGGGGCTGACAAAGGTTAGAGTATTGCAGAATAAAGGAAATCTCACAGAACAAGAAGAGGTACAACTGCAGAGTGCTAAAGAAAAAATATGGGAGAATCTGGATAATATACATGTATTTAGAAAGACTGCTGTTAAGCAACTTTTAACTCCAGAGTACAACAACGTTTAGCAAATGTCTTTGGCAACAGAAACTAGAAAGGGTAGTTGCCTATAACAATAAAAATAACTGAAGATCCTGTGCAGGTATAGAGATTTCAGAAATGTTATGAAAATTTCTATAAAGCAGAGAAATGTAGAAATGTGGAAATCAAGAAAGAGCACAAATGAGAATATTTATAGAATACTTAAGTATGCCAAGGTTAGAGGCAGATGAGGCTCAAAAATTAACAGTCAAGATAAAAGGAGATTAGATAAAAACAATGACATATAATCAATCTGCAATAAATTTTCCAGGAACAAATGGTATCCCTGTGGAAGTTTGGAAGCTATGATGGAAATGATAAAGATCTGGAAGGGGTTGTTTAACAGTATTTTAAAAGAAGGAGAAGCACCAACATCCTGGAAGAAAACTGTGCTGGCTATAGTACATAAAGACGGCAAAGACCCATCAGATCCAGTTTCATATAGGCCCATTTCAAGTTTAAACCATGATTATAAAGTGCTCATGTATATAACAGTTAAATATTGGCAGAGCTGTTGCTAAAACTGATAGATGTGGATCGATGTGGTTTTGTGGATGGGAGGCAAACATCTGACAAATTAATGGAACAATGACGATGCAGATGGAAGTAGAAGGCAGGAAAATATCACTGTTGTTGGTGGGTCTTGATGCAGGGGAAGCATTCAACAGAGTAAATTGGGATTTTATGAGTAGGACAATGGAAGCATTTGCATTTCCCTGGCACAATAATAAGGTAAATCAGGAGGATATATGAGGGATCAGAGGCAAAAATCAAAGTGGAGGTGTTCCTCTCTGATAAGTTGTGTCTAACAGAAGAACCAGGCAGGGGTGTCCTTCTTCCCCTTTTTTATTTACTTTATATTTAGAATCATTGGTAATGAAAGTAAGGGACTCAGAAATTCAAGGATATAATTGATGTGATAATCAAGAAAAGTCGGCTTTATTTGCAGGCAATATTATTTTGTACCTGATAAAACCAGAAAAGGACATGACAGTCTTGTGGAACATTTTGAGACAGTTTCAAGTCTTTTGGGGATATAAAATCAATGAAGATAAAGCAAAGGCTATAGCTGTAAACTATGTACCCACATATGAATTGGTTCAGCAATAGCCATATTTATGAGACACGATAAAATGAAGTATTTAGAAGTATAGATTACAAAGGCTTCCATGATGGCACCTAAGGATATGTAGGAAGAGACAAAAGGTAATACAAAAAGTGAGAAACTGGAAATTAGAAGTTATGTACTCACCATAACGTTCCATCTGAGTAGGTGTATTCATTTGTCTGCAACCTGTGGGTTATGGATCCGATATCGGATCCGAACCGGCATAGTTTTCCAGCTATGGATCCAAGCTCTCAGCTCCTCCCCTCACCCATAATGCCCTGCTCTACCCTCATGACCTCAGATCGAGTTTGCCAAAGCAACAATACCCTCAAAAGGGTAACAAGGAATATGCAGGAAACTGAAAGGCCAGGGGGATAGGAGGGCGGGATGGTTGCAGACAAATGAATACACCTACTCAGATGGAACGTTATGGTGAGTACATAACTTCTAAATCTGAAGTAGGATATTCATTTGTCTGCAACCTGTGGGACAGAGTCCCCAGCTACCTGAATCTTGGGCGCCATCATGGAAGGATATTCGAGCACCGCTGAGCCAAAGGATGCTCTACCCCTAGATGCAAGATCCAACTTATAGTGAGAAATAAATGTATGAGATGAAGCCCACGTGGCTGCTGCACAAATATCATCTAGAGGAATCCTAGCCTTGAAGGCTGCCGAGGTAGATACTGACCGGGTTGAATGGGCATGAACACCCCGTGCGGCCTTCCTGACGCTTGATAAGCCAATAAAATGCACTGTGAAATCCAGCGGGACAGAGAAACTTTAGAAATTGGCTTGCCCAAATTGAATTTTGCAAAGGAAATAAACAGCTGGTCGGATTGCCTATGACCAGCTGTCCTGTTGAGATAAAATCTAAGTTGCCTGTGAACATCTAGTGAGTGTAGCTTATATTCACCTTTGTTTTCATACTTAGGGAAGAAAACAGGGAGGTTAATGGATTGATTGATGTTTGCTTCAGAAGCGATTTTAGGAAGGAAGGACGGGTTGGTCCTGAGGGAGACACGGTCCGGATGAAATACCAAGTAAGGAGGTTTAGCTGATAAGGCTTGAAGTTCAGAAACTCTCTTGGCTGATGTAATGGCTACCAAAAAGGCTGTCTTGTAGGACAAGAATTTGAGATCCACTGTAGCCGCGGGCTCGAAAGGGGGAGCGGTCAAGGCCTGTAGAACCAAAGAAAGGTCCCAAGGAGGAACTGCTTGCTTTATAGGGGGCCTGAGAAGGAAAGTACCCTTAAGAAATGTTTTGCACAATTTGGCTGACATAAGAGGATTAGACTCTTGACCAATGTGATAGTGAGAAATTGCCGCCAGTTGAACTTTGACTGTGGAACTGCTGGCACCATCATTAAAGAGAGAGGTTAGAAAATCAAGCACTACAGGGAGAGGAACCGTGAAGGGATCTAGGCCTTGCCGCTCCGCCCACACAGAGAAACGTTTCCATTTGCTTCGGTAAACCTTTCTAGTGGATGGTTTATGAGCCGCCACCAAAATAGCCTTTACCGGTGAAGAAATACCGAGTCCTTATCAAGAGTGGAACTGGAGCAGCCAAGCGGTCAGCTTCAGGTTGTCCAGGTTCGGAGGAGGAATGCAGGATGGATGGGATATCAGATCCGAATGGGATCTAGAATCCAAGGAGGATTCACCGAGTGAGACCTTAGGAAGGGGAACCAGATCTGTCGAGGCCAGAATGGAGCAATGAGAATCATTCTGCAACCCACCCGAGAGGCTTTCTGAAGAACTTGCAGCATCAGAGGCAAGGGTGGATAGGCATACAGAAGACCGGGTGGCCAAGCATGCACCAGAGCGTCTCTTGGGGTACCTCCGGGAGGAGGTATTAGAGCGAAAAAACTGTCGCACTTGGTGTTTGAGGGAGAAGCAAAAGATCGCATGAAGGGGTTCCCCACCGTGCGAATATGCGTTCCGCTACTTGACAATTGAGAGACCACTCGTAAGGGGTCAGAATGGTGCGACTGAGCTTGTCCGCTAGGATGTTGGACCGACCGGAATGTGCGTTGCTATGAGAAAGCGATTGGTGGAGATTGCCCATTCCCAAACTCTCATGGCCTCTCGACAAAGAGGGTAAGACCTTGTTCCCCTTGCTTGTTGATGTACCAGACAACAGACATATTGTCCGATTGAATCGCAATTGTTCCCAAGGGAAGAAAGTCCTGAAGTGCTAGCAACGCTAAGAGCACTGCTCTCATCTCTAGAACATTGATATGCAGTAAGGTCTCTGAATCGTTCCACGTGCCTTGGACTGTCCGGCCCATAAGTGCCCCCACCCGAGGCGGAGGCGCCCGTGGTCACCGTGGCGAGAGGGGAGAAGCACAAAATGGGCGACCCTCGTGGAGATCCGGGAGTGGAGCCACCACAAGAGGGACCGCTTGCAAGCCTTGCTGATCGCTATGGGATGATGCATGGGGAGAGCAAGGTATGACCACTGTACTAAGAGCGTCCACTGTAGAATGCGCATATTGAGCCTGGCAAGAGGAAGAAGTGCTATCGACGAAGCCATGGACCCTAGAGCCCTCAGGACCAACTCCGCTGGAACAGAACATGAATGGAGAATGGCCCGCACCTGGAGCTGCAGATTTAGAACTCTGTCCGCAGTGAGGAAGGCTCGTAAACTCCTTGTGTCTAGTCTGGCCCCTATGAAATCTAAGAGCTGAGTGGGTGCCAGGTTGGACTTGTTTGTATTTATTGTGATGCCCAGAAATGGAGCAAGATGGAGAAAGGAGTCTCACCGAGAGAAGTAGATGCCTTGTTGGGGCGGTAAGGAGCCAGTCGTCCAGGTAGGGAAAGACCTGCACCCCTGAAGCCTCAGGTGGGCCGCTACCACTGCTAGTACTTTGGTAAACACCCTGGGGCTGTGGTGAGACCAAAGGGAAGGACCCGAACTGGTAGTGACTGGCTCCCAGCCGAAGCGGAGAAACCTCCTGGGCGTCTGTCCATTAGGATGTGGTAGTACGCGTCCTTGAGATCTATCGAGCACATCCAGTGGCCTTCTCCCAGAAGGGGAGAATAGATTGTAGAGTGACCATTGAATTTTTCTTTGGGGACTGCCAGATTCAAGAGAGAGAGGTCTAGGATTGGTCTTAGTTCCCCGTCTTTTGGCACTAAAAGAACCTGGAGTAGAACCCTGATCCGATCTGGTCTGGGGAACGGGCTGGATGGCTCTTTTCTCTAGCAGATGGCCAATTTCTGCCAAAGCGGCCTCCCTTTGACCGGGTGGTACGTCTGGGAGGGACTTCATCTTTGGAAGGTGAAGGAAAGGAATGCGATATCCCCTGGATATGATTTGGAGAACCCAGCGGTCCGATGTTATGGACTCCCATGCCGCTAGGTGCCCCGAACGCCCCGACTGCCTCCAGAGTAGAGCAGTCGGGCAACCCTCAGGGTTGCTGCGGGCCGCTCAGAGAAAGGTTCCCTGGACCCGAAGTTTCTGGGAGCCCCTCTGCCTCTAGGGTGGCGTCCTCCCTGTCCTCCTCTGCCACGGAAGGACTGGTTGTCCGAGCAGGCTGGGACTGCTGCGACTTCCGGAACCACATCTTCTTCTGACCCTTTTGGTTCCTAGAATAGGGCCTCTGGGGTGCAGAGAAGCGGATTCCGACGGCAGACAGCGTCTTCCGTCCTTCTCGCTCTGGGTCAACGCTCGAACGGTCTTGCCAAACAGAGCAGAACCATCAAAGGGCGCAAACGACGCCTTGAAGGGCTCAGAAAAATCGCAGTGGCGGAGCCAGGCCTGACGTCTAGTGACCAGTCCTGTCCCCGCAGCTCTAGCGGCGCCCTCCGTAGCATGGGAGAGTAGCCGCATAGAAGTATTTGTGACTGACCTAAGAGTGGCCATTTTGGTGGAGTGCAGAGCTCTGTCCTCCTCCGAAATGGACTCAGGGGGGGATGCAGCGTACTCCTTAAGGTCTCGCTGCATCCGAATAACATGTGCCAAATAGTTCAGCGCCCTTACCGAGAAGGTCGCCGAACTGAACATCCGCTTCCCCAAGCGGTCCATCATCCGAGACTCCTTGCTCGGTGGGTGGACTGAGGGACTCTCCTGAGCCAGTTCCCTCTTTGTGGCCGCCATCAACATGGCATCTACAGGAGGCCCCTTACTCCAATGGGTCCTGTCGGAGGGCGGGCTAAGGATCCTGTCAGGTCTTTTGGGAATTGGCTCCATGGTGTCCGGTTCCTTCCACGCCCTGGTGGTAATAAGGTCCACCAGGGGTCGGCAGGGGACACCCAAGAGGTAGACGGGCCCGTTTCGAATGCCTCCAAGAACACGGACTCGTCCGAGGAAGACTTGGGGGCAGACCACCCCCCCCCTAATACGGAGCATTTCCATGATGTCTCCGAAGGAGACATCCTCGGGGGGTGACCGTGGGGAGCCTTCCCCTTCCTCCAAGTCCGTGTCTTCAGTGAGTGACTCGGGGAGTCAATGTGCCTCCTTTTGCACGTATGCTTGCGAGGGGCCTCCTCTGGGGGGCTGTCAGAGGAGTCCTCGCAAACAGCAATTTGCTCCATGGGAGCAACTTGGGGCACAGAAATGGGCTGTCCCAGGGGCCGGATGGTGGAAGCCTGGCCCAGTGCAGAGGGAGCGCGGGACGGAGCCGAAGCAAGTGCCGGGGGTCCGGAGACCCTCAACAGAGCCCTCTCCACTACATCAAAAGCCGAAGGGGAGCCGACCTCGATCAAAGGATCCGACAATCGGCTCCCCCTCGGATCCGAAGAGTGGATCGGAGCCGGCGCCGAAGCACTCGGATCCGAGGGGACAGTGCGCTCCGACACAGACGGCGCCGAAGGAGCACTGATCCCCCCGGATCCGAAGCTCGGATCCAGGCTCCGAGAGATCGGATCCGACGCACTCGAGGGCATGGTCGGATCCGAAGTACCAAGTACTATCGGCTCCAACCTCCCCGCTCCGGCTGCTCGGCTCCAGTTGCTCCGAACCCGGATAGCAGGTCGGAGAAGGAGCAATAGGCTTAAAAGGGTGTTGAGCTCCCCGAGGGGAGGCAAGAGCACTCCCATCTGCATCTGGGCCTGGATGAACCTTCTCATCATCCGGTCCAGATCAGCATCCGAAAGGCTATGGGTAGATCTCGACGAGGCTACCGAGGTAGGCCTGGAATGCCTCCTCGATAGCCTCGACGGAGATCGGGTCTCCTCCTCCTCAGGACCTGGTGAGAAGCACACAGGGGACCGGAGCCGAGAAGGAGGAGACCGGACCGACAAGGAAGCCGGGGGAGAAGCCCGCTTGGCTGGCGGGGCCGAAACAGAGGTCTCGGCCCGCCGCTTGTGGTGCTTCTCCCTCCGGTCCTTTTTAGATGCATCCCTCTCCTGTCCTGAAGCGGGAGTTTGAGTCCCAGGAGCAGGAGGGGGTGCCACAGGGGGAACAACTGCAGCCGCAGGAGTCCCCGAAGGAGCGGAGGTCGGAGCCGAGTCCGCGGTAAAAGTCCCGCCAAGACCAGCTTGGACCTCCGCTCCCTCAGTGCCCTGGGGTTGAACCCTGCACAAATGGAACAACCAGATGTGAGGTGTTCAACCCCAAGACACTAACACACCGAGTGTGGCCATCAGCCGGTGAGAGCTTATGGCCACACTCGGAGCATTTTGAAAATATGGACTTAGGCTGTTCAGCCATAGTCTATAAACTTAACCTAAAGTTACAGAAAAGTAACTTAAACAATAAAAGAAGCACACAGGCCTCACACACACTCTACGTACCAGCGAGGGGAGGGAATAAAAATTACTACTGAAATTTAAAATAAAAAACAGTCAATAATAACAGGAAACCTACAACTTTCACACAAAAATTGTTAAAGAAAGAAAAAATTCTCTATTTTTCAACAAGAAAATAGTCTACTTAGCTGAGAGCTATGTATCCACATCTAGTTACCAGCGCGGCAAACAAGATCTGAGGTCATGAGGGTAGAGCAGGGCATTATGGGTGAGGGGAGGAGCTGAGAGCTTGGATCCATAGCTGGAAAACTATGCCGGTTCGGATCCGATATCGGATCCATAACCCACAGGTTGCAGACAAATGAATATCCTACTTCAGATCTCTTGTTTATGGGTACGGATAGTGGCATACAAGTAGTGAAAATGCTGTTAGCCCTTTTAGTTTTATATACAAGTCAGGCATATTTTTTTTATCAACGAGAGGAGAAGTTGTGGACAATAAGTAAAAAAGAGCTGAAGGAATCTATCTGGAATAGGAAGAGGCAAGATTCAAGTGGGATAAACTGATCCATCCATCCAATAGAACAAGGTGGTTTAGGATTCCCTGATTTCAAGGAATATTGTAGAGCTACACATTTAATACTCATATACATAATTATATATAAATATTATAGCAATGTAGCTATGTAAATGTCTGTATTGTGATATTTAAGTACTGTTATATACAATTGCTGTGATAGTTTACTACTGCTATATCTGTGATAGAACTTTCTCTTTAAATTCATGGACTACCTACATTATCCGGTACACAACACTAAGTAAGGTGTTTTTTTATGTCAAGGGTTTCATATGCAAATGCATAACAGTTGCCTGAGCCTTTTTACTAAACACTTTGTTGTACCTGTGTAAATAGTATAACGTGCTGTTACTCTTAAACCCAATACCCTTCCTGCCTGGATGGTAATTTATTATTTCAGTTACTTTTTACAGCACTTCTCTCTCATTCCCCTTTCAGAGACCTTAACGTAATAATTATTTTTGTCTCCATCTTTTCATTTAGTGACCACTGTCCCTGCGAACAGGTTCTCTCTCAGTCCCCCACTTGCTGAATCCTTGGCCATTGACCGCATCGGCAGTGAAGAAACTAGCCACAAGGATTCAAGGGCTTTAAAAATAAAATAAGTTACTGTAGGCGTCTAGCTACATTTCCCTCTTAGCCTGCTACTGTAGAAAGTGCCTGGTCTAAAGCAGAAATAACTGGCTCTACCCATGGCTAGGGACAGCAGCTGCTCCCCACCCCCATCAGCTGTAAATACATTCTTCAGTTAAACTTTTTCTTTTTAGTTATCAGTAAAGAAAGATAAAGCTCTAGGCGAAAAAAAGGTAACCCAGAAGATACACTGGAATTGCCCACTTGTAAAATAGAGGCAAGAAGGTACTTAAACTGCCACTTTTTGTCTGCTTCAAACTAGGTATCTACCCAGAAAGGACACAGCTAAAATCAGGTCTATATATTGTTTTTCCCCTACTAGATTCTAATAACTCCTAACAATTTGGCTATTTAGACACTTAAGGCTATTTAGACAATTACCCTGCAATCTTTAGCCTGGGGGGTTCTAGCCCACTCTGTTCGCTATGCTCACTACGCTCCGCTCCCTGCCCTTTATTCCCATCTGCCCCCAGTACCTCTACATTTATTCTTAGCCTTCACCCCACCCCTAATTACCACCAATTAAGCTACACCACTAGTCACCCCCTCCCCCTACATCCAACACAATCATGCTACTAACTAATACAATAACAATCCTAACCTGCGTAGTTCTAGCTCACATTACATCCTACCAAGGCTCCACAGTCACATGCCCCAACAACTTCCACTGTACTCTCTCAACACCCTCCCTCAAACATTTACACTATAACTACACAACCCCTGCCACCAAAAACATCCTGCCAATACACACATTCCATTACAAACACATAACACACTCAAAAATAAAATATCACTAAGATACCATAAGCTATTTACTATGTATATAAAACATATCCTAAACATCCTCTATAAATTAGCCCTCGCTGGAGACATCCATCCAAACCCTGGTCCTCCCAAATCCAACCTAACCACAAACCCTAGTCCAAGCAACACCCCCCCACAACTCAACTCCTAGCCAACAAAAAAACAACAGACCTACTTATAATGTCCCTAAACATCAAAAGCATATGCAATAAAATCCAAGAACTACATGCCAGCATAAGCATATATTCCCCAGATATTCTCTTCCTAACTGAAACCCAGCTCAAACCTCACATCAAAAGTGAGGAAATACTTCCACCTGAATACAACATCCTTCGCATAGACAGATTGTCCAAAAAAAGGAGGTGGTGTAGCATTGATATTTAAACAACACCTCAATATTCAACTCCTGAACACATATGTCTCTCACCACAACAATGAAGAAATCCTTTATGCCAATCTCAAACTAAACCCAATCAAAACAATCAATATCATAGGATGCTATTTCCCACCAGGGCAAAATATTACACCCCTAGAAAATCTCTTGAGCTGGGCTACTCTATCTCTACCCCAGGAAACCAGCATTCGTGGCAACTTTAACATCAACTGGCTATCCTGTAATAACAATCTCCCAACCATTCACCTTAGTCTCCGTGGGTTCACTCAACTCATCCAATCCCCTACCCGAATCAACAAAAACCCTAACAATCATATCTTACTTGACTGGATCCTAGTCAACAAAGTCCCTCACTCTTACCTAGCAGGCTGCTTACCTGACAGTCATAGTGACCACTCCCCCACTTTCCTAATTTGGCACCACACAGTCTCAAGCCCATTATCCACAGGCAAATACGGAACAAGTCCAACTTGAACCCCAACTCCTTTATCTCCTCCCTGCAAAAAATTAACTGGTCACCACTAAAATACCTCAACCTAGATGAGCCTGTCCACTTCTTCAACAGTACCTTCCTCTCCATCCTAAACACCCATGCTCCTGTAAGAAATGCCAAAGTCAGATTTGAGCATGCCTCATGGTTACAAAAGACCACCAGAACCCTAATGAAATCCAGAGATAAGCCCTGGGAGCACTGGCGACTAACAAAAAATAACTCAGACAGGCAATCATTCCTTGAACTGCACAATAAAGCCAAAAAGCAAATAAAATTAGACAAATCCCTCTACTATAAATCCACTCTAGACTCTACCAACCACAACCCTAAGCAATTCTGGTCCACTATTAACACTATCCTCCACCCAGGGAATGTTGATACCCCCCAGCCGTTCATTTCCTCCTCCACCAGCAGTATTGCTGAATCCTTCAACAAACACTTCACTGAAACTATAACATCTCTAAACAAACAACACCTCCCTACAAGAGCCCCCCCCAACTTCTAACCCTAAACCCCCACCTTTTCTTCACCTCAGTACCTACCTCCAACATAAAAAGACTATTGTCAAAACTTAAACCCACCAAACTCGCAGCTGACAATCTCCCCTCTGAATACTTGAAAACTGCAGCTGATACACTAGCCTACCCAATTTCAATTCTAATCAACCATTCCATAACAAAAGGCTATGTTCCCTTGATATGAAAAATATCCCACATCATTCCCATCCACAAAGGCACCCTCTCCACTGACCTCTCAAATTACAGCCCCACTGCTATCCTCTCCCCTCATTCCAGGATACTTGAAAAAATGTATTAACACCCAGGTCTCCAACTACCTCCTAGCTAATAATCTCCTCTCCAAAACCCAACATGGTTTCAGGCCATATCACAGCACTACCTCCGCTCTGCTCTCCTTAACCAACACTATACTTCATCACAAAAACAATGGCCTCTTCTCTACTGCCGTATTTCTAGATCTCTCAAAGGCCTTTGACATGGTATCTCATGAGCTACTACTCTCTACTCTCCCCAACCTCTACTTCTCACAACCAGCCTGCAACTGGTTCCACAGCTATCTACACGGACACCAGCAATCAGCAATCTGGGACGATAACATATCACCTCACCTCCCAGTTACTCTCAGAGTTCCCAAAGGGTCTATCCTTGGTCCTCTGCTATTCTCACTTTTCACTAACAACCTACATACTGCCATCATGCAAGCATCTCTTATACAGTACGCAGATGACTCTACTCTCATCTGTTCTGCCCCCACCCTACCAGAACTACAACAAATCACACAGGAATCATTCTCTTCTGAAGAAAGCTGGCTAACAAATGCTTAGCTCCTACTCAATGCAAGTAAGACAAAACTTCTCCTGTTCCAACCTTCCATAGCCACCCAAAACACCCCCACTTCAACATTTTCGCCAAAGACAATACCATCATCTCTCCATCAGAACACACAAAATTACTCGGTGTGGAAATAGACAACAAACTTAGATTTGACACCCACATATCTCTCACAATAAAAAAAGTTCACAAGGAACTTGGTGCATTATATCGAAGCCGCCAATTCCTAACCAAGGCGGCTAGAATCTCCATAGCCAATTCCCAGCTAATCTCCACCCTACTCTATGCATGCCCCATACTTACCAAACTTAGACAGACAGACCTACACAAGCTGGATGCTTGTTACAACAAAATTGCTAAATTTGCCACTGGAACCTCCTACCGCAGCCATCATTGTATCTCCCTTAAAGAACTAAACTGGCTAGAACTCCCACAACTCCTTCACTTTAATCAACTCACCCTCGCTCATAAACGTATTAACCACCCCCATAACATCCCTTCCCTTCAAACCCTTCTCCAACCCTATCATTCCACTAGGCCCCTAAGATCAAGCAACAAAAATCAACTCACTGTTATCAAACCCAAAATCTCGTCAGGAGAAGCCATATTTTCATGTACCATATCTAAACCTTAGAACAATCTTCCAACCTCTATAACTACTCTACCTTCCAGCAGCCTTTTCAAGACTGCACTCAAATTCCACTTAAATTTGCACTGGTTTTGTCCCTGTGCTAATCCAGACTAACACCCTCACCCTTGCCCCCCCCCCCCACCACCTAGACTCTTAACCCAACTATACTCCCGCCACTACTAACCACAGTCAGAATTAGCTAGTTGTCTTTACATACTTTAAAATCTTGTCTGACAACTTTGTTACTAATATTATAAATGACAAAAAACTATCTTAACTTGCAACATTTGCTGTATATACTGTTGATAATCAGTATCTTGTTATTGTATTAAAGCCAACAACCTATAATGTTGTTTACTATTGCTGCAACTTTGTATCTCTATTTATCATGTACATGATGTGGAGCTTTTCTCTCCGGGCATCCGCTGAAAAAGGACCTGCGTCCAGTCGGAATTTCCCGGTAAACAAATGTAAATAAAATAAAATAACACAAGCAGAAGGTTATAATACAAAATGGAGTGGGATGATGATGAAACATGGCGAATTTCAGAAATAATAAGAGAATGGGATTTTGATGGTAGATTCTTAAGGAGAATAATAATACCCATACAGAATATTGTATTCATGAAGTTGCAGAAAGTATGCTAAGAGGACCTTACTGATTTTGTCACCTTAATCTATTTAAATATTTAGACTGTTATTAGGATTTAGATTTTTTTTTGTATTTGTCTTGTTTCATGTATTATCTCTTTTGTCTTAGGCTTACTGTACATACTATAAATAATTATACTTTTATTTGTTCTTTAAACAAAGTTCATCTTATTTATATAACAATTCAAAGTTTTGTCATTTTTGCAATTTTCTTTTTCTTTCAAAAAAAAATTACTAAAAATATTTCAAGCAAAAAGAAAAAAGAAAATATTGTTTAAGAACTTAGCCAACCTAAGAATGGAGAAAGGCAATTTTGCCAATAGGATAACTGCAATTAAGGGTACAGAGAATAGACAAGAGGAGACTAGAATTTACTGAAGAAAACTGCCAAAGAAACCAAGGTATTGGGGCCAAATACCTACAGAGGGAGAGGCAATAGGAGGAAGAGGCCAAGAAGAAATTGGGACTCCAGACTACAGACTGCCTTAACTATCAGGGATTGATATCAAAGAATAATCAAAGGGAAAGAGATCATGAAATATTAAACAGAAGACCTGCACTGGTTGAGTTCTTAGTTGAATCTAGAACACAAGCTGTTGCAAAAAAGGATAGGAAATAAAAATATTGCACAATAACTATAGGAATGAATCAGAGGAGGTTAGAAAAGATTAGGAAGAGAGATTGGATAACCCAGTCACAAGGAAACAATGGGAGGACATATGTATGGCTCTCAAGTATACAACAAAGTCTAGAAGATTTAAGATTTTTGCTTGGAAGTGTTTGCATAGGTATTTTGATACCCCAAGGAGACTGCAAAGAAATTTTCCTCAGGTGAAGCAAATGTTAGAGGTGTGATGGGGAAGGAAGAGGTAAATGGGAACATATGCTTTTGGAGTGTAATAAGCTGGCAGACTTTAAACATCTCATCTGCAACAGAGTACTCTCAGAAATATTGGGTGAACAAATGGGTGTAACTAAGGAAATGAATCTTCTGAGTTGGGAAACAGGATCTGAACTGCCTAGACATAGTAAAGCCTTGTTAAGTTAAATTCTGGTGGCTGCCAAAAAAGCAATTACTACAAAATGAAAATAAAGCTAAGCTCTAAACCAAATGTAACTGAAGTATTGAATATTGTAACAGTGATAAAAGAATTGGAAGTGGGAACTTTAGAAAAGAGTGGGAGCAAATTACATTGAAAAAATGGAAACTGGGGGAACAATAAAAGTAGAATAATGCTTCGGAGGAGAAAGAAAATTTAAGGGAAGACAAGAACTAAGCAATTTATGTACTGTTGAATTGATGATAGTTATCAAGACAACAAATGTGATGCATAATGTTTGTAACCAGGGACATGTTGATATGGTTTGTTTTCTTTTATATAAATGTATATTTGCCTATTTCCTAAGTGATAATTCAATAAAGGTGTTATAAAAATTATTGTGCATCACGTAAAGGCTATGACTGCTCATGTCATGTAATAATGGGACTAAGCTACTGACTGTGTCCATCACAGATTATTCAGAACTGTAAATCAACTGAAGCCATAAGGTATATCATATTATCCACGTCCACTGTTGTATTATAGCAATAACCCACGCCTGGGTGTGGGTAATGCTGGATTTACCCACGATTGGTGTGGTTTGGTCATGAGGGCGAGGCCCGAGTGGCCAAACAAAGACAACCGTGGGTAAATCCAGCATTACCCACACCCAGAAGTGGGTTATTGCTATTATACAATGACATTATTTAAGAAAAAATATATATTTTTCTCAAATAATGGCATTGTATAACGCCTCCGTGCTGCCCTTCTGCAGCTGTCTGGTATTCTGCGGCAGTTCTGATGTACTGCACATGCTTATACTTATGCAGTACATCAGAGCTGTGGGCAAAAGCAACGGAGAAAGCAAGATCTCTGTTGCTTTTTACAAACTGTCTCACTATGTTAAAGGAGTTTAACATAGCGAGACAGCTTTTAAAAAAGCAAAGGAGGATCTCTGTTGTTTTTTTAAAGCTGTCTCACTATGTTAAACCCATTTAACATAGTGAGACAGTTTTGAAAAAATGGAGAAAGCAAGTTCTCCGTTGCTTTTTACAAAGTGTCTCGCTATGTTAAAGGAGTTTAACATAGCAAAACAGCTTTAAAAAGCAACGGAGAATCTTCATTGCTTTTTTTAAAGCTGCCTCGCTATGTTAAGCCCATTTAACATAGCGAGACACCTTTAAAGAAAGCAACAGAGATAGGAAGATCTCCGTTACTTTTTTTAAAGCTGTCTCGCTATGTTAAACTCCTTTAACATAGCAAGACAGTGTCTAAACAGCAATGGAGATCTTGCGTTCTCCGTTGCTGTAAAAAAAGAGTTATACTAATGGAAAAAGTCCGGGCGACCGGACCTTTTTCCATTACTATAACTCTGATTTACAACATGCACTGTGACCATTCAGCGTGCACGTTTTGGAATATTAATGGGGGGGGGGGTGTTGTATAATGTACTATATACCCACTTATGATATCATGCATAATGCTACAGATTTATTACCCATAATCATTGAAGGTATATACTATGCCAACATGGCATAAATATCCACAGGCTGTCTTACTGATCTTAAAATGGCTTTCACAAACAAGACTTAACAGATCTAAATGAGATGTACTGAGGCAGTTTAAGGATAGTATTAGCAATTAGTGCTGAAAGCACTGTAATGCCCATGTCTGACTACAGCTAACCCAAGGCAGTCTAATTATATATGCCAAGAAATGATTGTGATAGGCATGATAAAGTCTCCATAAATACATTAAGGAAAGTCCTGCACTATATCATCCCCAAGCTTTGAATAGGCTCTGTATAATGGTTGCATAAACCTCTTATAACATAATTCATTTCATACAAGCTAAACATGTTGCCACACTTCTCACGGACTAGGCTTTTGCTTTACCACCTAACATCTTGTTTTGTCAGACAAAGCAGAATACAATGTAGTAGGTCCAGAAATTATCTAACAACCTAGACATCCTCATTCCTACTGCAAAAAGAAAAGTTGCTATATAAGAACTTAACATGAAAAGTTCAGGAGAGTGGTTCCTCTGTAAATTCTACCAAAATGGGTCTAACTTGTTAGGAGATGTAAACCCTTGGAAATCTTTACACTTGATAACTAATAGCTGGGGGATCACTAAACATGATAAGCTTCTTAACAAATTCCCATGGCATAAGGACAGAGGGTCTTCCATGGTCAGTTCAGTTCTTCATGCTAGATATCTGCACAAAGACAAAAGAAATGAACTACAGTTGCAATGGAAGGAAACAGTAATAAAAACAAAACAAGCAGGCTGAAGAATATGGTGAATAGTGGAAAAAGGAAAATCTGTTCTAAAAGTCACTTCTTCAACCACAAGCTTTACTGGTAAGTTCATTATTATGCTGTATTACACTGAAGAGGGGGGTCTTTTAGAAAAAAAAACACCAAAACAGGATCCTAGAAAGTAACATTATGAATACAGAATTTTCCAAGAAAAGTTTGCTGAATGTTTACAGGTGGAAAAGATGAATTCCACCATAGGACCAATCAAGGAGGGTCCCTCATAGTAAATCTTTAAATTTGGCATTTGCTATATATACTAGACTCTTGCGTGTTGCAGAGGAGAAACATGGCACAAGTCCATAGTGGGACTCAACAAAGCAGTATTCTCCAAATTATACATTCAAGCCTTTTGAATAACTGAAAATACCCCCTCCCAAATATAACCAACCCTAAAGTGCTGTGACTTGCACTTGTTTATATTTAGGAGTTCAGGAGTATTCCCTTCCCCCCATCAGACAGTTTTTTTTGTTAACCAAAAAGCTTTGGTAAATAGGATTTAAACAAACCAAATTTACTGTCAGCCAATTATGCTGCACCCAGATTTAGGAATCTTAAGCTGGGGTGTAAAGATGGAGAAAAGTCAATGGTTACTCTGTGAATTGCTGAGTTAAATTTGGACAGAGATATGAACAGAAACACACAACCAGTCATACTTTCATCTGGATGTAAGAAAATTTTTAAAAAAGTGAATAATTGCTGGCATTGTAATACAAACAACTCTAATAATGACTTCCATTGAGACTCTATAATCAAGTACTTGCATTTCTTTTAGATAGTATCACTATCAACAGGCTACAACCTCATCCACTTGGAACTCAGATAGCGTTATGGAAGTTAGCAGTCCCCTGCCTGAATACTGGAGAGCTCATCACCTCAAAGGCATAGATTAAACATAGTAAGTTTAGATCACAGCAACAGGATGACAATGTTTGCATGAGAAGCTATGTAACAAACATGAAAAGGATTTAGTATTTGTACTGATGAAAGGTATCGGGCAGTGTCATTGATAGTTTAAGCTATGTCAAGGTAATGAATAAAATCCAAGATAGCAGTATCTTTTAATTATAATGTAATGAGGGATTTAGGATGTGTGCAAGGAACTTATCCATTGGCAGAATTGCAGGTGCATTTATTTATTTATTTATTTATGTTTAATGCAGTTTAAGTTTCTTTCTCAAGGATTCATAGTCCTTTATATTCAGTATGTCTTCTGGGACCAAATTCCAGATTGGTGGAGCAATTTTAGTAAAGTCCCCTTCACTGACTGCCAGATTGAATTCCAATATTTTCAGCAGGAGAGGAAGGCTAGGTCATTAACACTACGGAGAGTAAGTGAAATATCTTAAGGAAATTGTCATGCTTGGTGGGGAGGGGGCAGTAGTTAGTTTATAGCAATTTAGAGTTAAGGGAGTTAGCTCACAGGGTGGATATGGCTGTTATGGGCAAGGTGCCATTTGAAGACAGAGAGTAAACAATTCAAATAAAATATAAGGAACTCCTTTTTTTTTCACAGACAGAATAGTGTGAGCATGGAATGCCGTTCTCGGTGAATTAATGGAGTCTAAAACAGTAAAGAGGAATACCATAGGAAAACTAAGCTCTGCAACTCATCAGGGTATGAAACAGAGCAGATTCTATTGATCAAGCATTGCTTAGTGGCATAATATATATATATATATATATATATATATATATATATATATATATATATATATAGGTTTCAGTTTCAAAAATTAGTAGTTCTACTGCACTGCATAATTACACTGGAGCTACATATGTTAATGTCTCAGCTGCTGCAAACAATGGCAGAGACGATTCCTCCTCCCATTCTAACATAATTTGGCCTGGCTGAAGAGAAAATGTACATATTAAAGCACAAAGATGCTCAGCAAACAACTGTCATGAGACAGGAGTAACTACGCTTACAGAAAATATACAACATGAAGAATGTGATATTATGATACATGGCAGTCACTTCTGCAGTGATTTCCTGGTAACTGCAGTTCAAATTGTGCCATGTACTGTTTATTTCATACACTTTTCAAGGAAAAACAGACATTTTTAGCATGTGCAGTTTGCTTTGCTCTCTTTAAATGTATGTAAGCAGATCAGATAACAAATAATCAGTTCATTCTTCTAACGAATCCTTACTTAAACTTGTTCTGAGAACAGACAGAACCATAAGGAAGTCATGAGACTTACTCACGGTCACAGAGTTCCCAAGTGAATATGGTTGGGTAGGGCTTGAACCTTTGACCCCTCATTTCTTAATTCAGCACATTTCCACTTGACCACAGTGCTAAATCAATAGACTGCTAATGCAACTTGATAAACAACTCTATATCTCAGCAATGAAGCAATTATGTATTTTTTTTTTATTTCCTGGCAGAAAATTTTCTATGAAGACAAATTGTTACGTGCATGTTTTATTATATTTGTATTAATCGTTTGCACTTTATTACCTTCTGCATTGTAACTCCTCCGGCTGAACAATTCATTATACCCGTCACATTTTCAGCTAAGGAAGGTAGCATGAAATACCCTCTTTCATGGACAATTAGGTTTCAAAGCTTGGTGCATCTGACTTAATAGCCTTGTTTCTCTCACACACAGTGTCCACAGATAGCTCTTTGTGGTACATATTCTGCTGATCAATGAGAATAATCTGGAACACAAGAATACTCAGCTATTGCATCCTTTGATCCCACTCAGCTATTTAGCTCTTCTTATTTTTCACTTAGCTTGGACTCTTACCAAGATCTCACTCCATTCATCATGTCATTTCCTCATCTAATGTGTCACCACCTCTGGTGGAAGGCCAGTCTACGCAGCCACCATACATCCTATGAAGAATGCCCAACACCTCTTTCTGACAAACCTCTAGACCTTCTAGGAATTTCCTCAAACATTATTGCCAATAGATTTTCTGGTGCAGATATTTCTTCAGTAATCTTGTTCACATGTGCCAGACATTTAGATTTGGCAGGTACTGTTTCTGCATAATTCTGAGTAACATTCTCATTGGTTATATTCAGAGTTTGTCTCCTCAGCTTCTCTGCAGCAGTCTTTCAGTCAGCTGCCAGAGCTATCGTTCATATCTAAAGACTTTCCCAACCCATACAGATTATAGAATTCATAGTCACATGGATAGTATATTCTAAGACTGAGCCCAAATGAATTTTGCCTCTTCCAATCTCCCAATAATTCAAACTGCAGCACCCTCACAACATATCTAGTTTGTGAGAAACCCAGGAGTAGACCATGAATCATCATCATCATCACTACTTTTCACTGTTCAGAGCCACTCTCTTACCTTCTTCAATGGTCATGTCCACATGTATCATGTTATCTGTCACACAATCCATCCATCTATTGGCTGAACACCCTCATCTCCTGCAGCCTTCTTCCCGTCTCTCCTACATCTATTTTATCAAACTGTTTTCTGCTTTCCTTCACATGCCCAAACAAGCATAATCTATTCTCCTTGACCTTCTCTATAACTGGGGCTATTATGGCTTCAGTTCTGATATCCTTATTTTTTCATCTGTCTCACATTATGCATCCTACTACCTTACCCATTCCAGGCCCTTCCCTTAGTCTCAAGCTTCTTCAACTGCTCTGCCTTTACAGCCCAGGTTTCTACGTTATAGAAGCAAAGACCACACCACTGTTTACTACCCCTTAACTTTTTAACTTATTTTGCATTCTCCTGTCACATATTACCCCTTACAGGGTGTGCCACTTGTCTGCAGCACCTTTGACTCTAGTTTTGACCTCCTTATTCAGAGTTCCCTTCTCCTCAACCGCATCGCCCAGATACTTGAAGCTGTTAACCTCTTCTACTGTTTCCCCTTCTACATCAGTTTTCAGTTTCTTCTGATTTCCTCTGTTAGCTGCCATAACCACTGTCTCATCTCTGCTCAGTTTCATCCCATGTGCCTGAAGTTTTGCATCCCAGTCCCCTATCATTTAGTGAAGATCCTGTTCAGTATCTGCTTGCAGTGCAACATCGTCTGCATACAGCAGCTTTGTTCATTTGTCAGCTCTGACCTTTTTGCTAACAGTCTGTCAACAATATGAACAGCAGTCAGCTCAAAGCTGAATCCCACTTTTACTGGGAACCCTTTTGTGAGTCTGAACACTGTTCCACAAAATGGCCCTCAGAGAAACAGGCTACTGGCTGCCTTAAAATAGGTTATTTTTTCCACTGGGTGACAAGCAAATGACAAAGTACAGGTCTCAAACTGACAAAAATATATTAAGTTAGAACATCATTACACTTGTCTAACTGTGACCTCAGCTATGATTTCATTCAGCCTTCACTAAAAAACTGTCAGGAAACGGATCATAAACAGCAGACAGCAGTCTGTTGCATGGCCCAGCCTCCAACAATCGGTTAACTACTCATGCAATTAATCCAGTAATTAACCGGTGTCAAAACTATGTGTTTCCTCTATATCCATTCTGTGTCATTATCATTGTTTAGGCATTGTTCCACTGTGTTAGACTACAACTATCATGACTAGGTCATTCAGCCTGTATTTGTGCCATACCTAGTACTGCCCGTATCAGTTTCCTTATGATTTATCAGCAGCTGCTTTGTTGGCACATGTTACTGCAATTGTTCAATCATTTCCTTATCCCAAGGATATTTTGTTTTGTTGCAGGTTTTCTCATAGGATTACTGATGCTGTGACTCGGAGAAAAGGGAATGAGGCAAGTTCATTTTTCACCATTCTCTCTTTTCTCTGACTCGTATCAACCATTGAGGTACAATATTTGGAAAGTGGGGATGTGCAGGAAGAGCTCCCCCACATCTCCAGTGGGAGGGAGATCTGTTTTGTGTGACACTATGTGCCGCACATTTGCGTACTCGTGTTTCTTGTAATTTTGATGCAGTGGCTATGACGTTTTTGTGCATGATGCATTTAGTTTACCATTATAGACAACACACACAATAATCTGTGCTGTCTCTCCCTTTTGTGCATCTGTTTCCAGGATCCTTGTCTCTATAACTATGTACCACAAAACAGAGTGCACACAGAATAGAACAATTTTCTGCATAAATGTGTTTTATATCCCATGAATTTCACTGTATGTTATTTGCTTGCATCTCAGGAATACATTGTCTTCTGAAATGGAGCTTTTGTAAATTAAATCAATTACATTGTAAGGATATCTCAAAATCTTAATACATAAGTGACTGATATAACAGTTTATTAATGTGTGAGAGTTGTAGCCACTGTTTTATTCCTATTTCCTCTACTCCCTCTAGAGCATTTCATCTGACAACATTAAAAGCAAACTGCCCTGCAGAGCAACAGCAGATTACCTGTTAGCCGGGCTATAGAAGATGCTGTGATAGCAAAGAAATCACACATTCCCTCTGTGATAAAGGTAGGCCACTAAGCTAAAACTATGCTGTCTTAGAAACAACCATTCAACAAATAAAGCAAACTGAAGTGGAGTCAGTCATGTACCATGGTATTACACTTTGAGTTGCAGAAAACAAAAAGCTGTGCAGTATATGTATCTTGTGGCCAATAAATCTAAAATATACTGCAGTTAAGGATGCTAATAATTCTCGTTAGTTTTTCATGTAGCCAAGATTCTCTTCTGGCCATGTGCCTTGAAGAGCAATATGGAATGATAGAGTGTTCCCATAAGACAAAATAGTTAAACCAGGAGTTATTACTTCTTAGGGAATTTTTATCTTTCTTAAAACAACAGAGAAATGCAGGAATAAAATACACATGTTTAGGGAAAATTTATTGCTTCGATGTTACAGAAGATCTCATGAGAAAAATATAAAGCTGAGCCGAAAAAGCTTTAAAAGTACTGAGCAGCTGGTCCACAGAACCAGGAAGCAGCGTTTAAAAAACATAGCTCAGCATTACAAGACACCCCAGATGACCAGGAATAATTACTAAATTCACATTTGGCATTTCAGAAAACAATATCCTGGCTCTGTGCTATGATAATAAACAAGCCTCTGTTTCCACCTTATATTGCTGGGTCCTTAATAAAAAATAACTCCTTCATATGTTATTTTAGTCTGCCCATAGTACATTATACAGTAAAGTAAGAGAAATTTGGTTTGGCAAATAAGTTAATAGTGCTACTTTTCTGCCTTGATGTTTTTAAAAACTTGCATTTAATTGAGAAAACACACACTTGCTAGTAATAAAGCTGGTGTGTGTTTAACGCATTCTGTTGCTGTCAGTAACAGAAAGTGTTACAATACAATGCAAGTGGGGTCATAAATCCTCTTGACTTCAAACATTTTCAGTTTTTCATTATCAAAAATGTACGACATTATTCAGAAATACAGACTGGCTCAGACCACTGTCTTTATACTTTACTGCCTACATCAGAAAAAGAGCAACTAAACTGAATGGTGAGACAGACCTTAGGAACAGAGGTAGTTAGACTAAATGTAGAAATGTGCACTACTGTTTTGTAACATAGTCAGAAAATAACTGTGTAGTGAGTAACAATGCAGCACAGTTTTAAAGAGCAATGGACATCTTCCATCTAGGCTCCTCTTATCTTTTATTTAAGACCTTACAGCGAAAATGACCAAGAACTGCCACTAAGGCATAGTCACTAAAAATGCAACTTTTTCCCTGTTGAGGTAACTTTAATTACAAGCTCATCTCCAATTTGCTGTACGTAAGAGACAGGTGGAGAAAGAAGTTGCTATCAACTGAATATTGTTTTTATTTTGTAAATGCCTTCTAGTACAGTAATGGGCAATAACTGAAATGAATGAAACAGCTTTGAGATTTTGTGTCTTTACACTTTTTAATTGTAGTTTGCATGTTTCCTTTGCTATTTGTTTGTTAACCACACAAGTCCACTAAGCAAAACTACCTCTTTTCGGTGGCAATACAGAAGCATCATCTGATTAAGTGACTTGCATGAAAGTTACATAGTTACCATAATGACAGAGCTGGATGAGCAGGTCTATCCAAAAGGACAAAAAACAGGATTTCAGCCAGTTTGCCATCTAAATACTCCCAGGGTCCCCCATTACCCAGAATGCTCTGTCAACTACCTTCATTTCCAGATCTCAAGTGCTGCCCACAAGCAGAGAACAGTTAAGAGACAATGTGACTAATAATACTCCAGTCCATATCTGCCTCGAAGTAGTGGAAGAGGTTAAGTACACCAATGAGGATGAACCTATTGTATTTATCCATTTCTATCATTATGGTAAGTACACAACTGTCATACCTAGTACAATGTCTGTGTTCATCAACAAAATCCTAAGCTTCTCCTCTGGGAGGTCAACATGAGAACACACCTCTGATGACTGTGGTAAAGAACGAAGAACTTGCACTGGAAAAGGCAACCAGCCTATAGTGTCTTGGGAAAGCATTCAGTGATGCCCAAGTGCCGGCTACACAAACATAATCTAACGATACATTCCTGAAGAATGCCCTTCAAGTAGACACTGCTCTAGCTGAGTGCACTGTAGACACAGATGGCAACCATCTTATTACACATTTCATGACAGAACTTGGTACAATCAGCTACTTAACCAGAGTAATACTGCAACTCTGAAACTCTGTGTTCTATAAGAAAATGAGACAAAGAGTTGTGAATCTTTCCTGACTGATTTGATTGTGTTCACTTAAAATCTGAGCTGTCTAATGATATCCATGCAATGTAATAGATAATCACCTCTCTTCAAATATTTAGGAAAGAATACAGGCAAATTGGATGTTGGACTAAGGTTTGCCTCCAGTCCTACAGTCCTAGCTTAGGCATAAAGGAATAGTTAGTCTGAAGTGACACTAATCTTTACTGAAGACCAGGCAGCATGGAGGTTTTGTCATAAGGCTTGTATTTCAGATATTGTAGAAATAGTCTTGCAAGACAGGTACTTGAAACAGATTCATGTGGACTCACTGATGGAAATTACAACAAATTACCACACAGCAAAACATTTCTGTGGAAGATCAAAATCAGATATAGTGAAAGTGTTTTTTAGTAGAGCTGTTTTAGTACATAAGGACTCACCATATTGAATGTCATTCAGCTATGAGGCTCCCCCTCAAATCAACTTTAGCAGGCTCAAAAGAAGGAACGGTTCATTTATTTAAAATGAAATATCAATGCCAAATGGACAGGTTGACTAAAAAAAGATAAATGTAATGCCAGAGGAAATCTGCAAACAAAGCCAGCCATAAAGTATTAGAGGACTTGTAGTTATGGCAGATAATAGTTAACACAGTGGTACCAGGGTCCTCACATAACCATGCAGTTTAAAAATATCAGTGGTGGTATTTTAATTTCTCAAGACAAAGTGTTATTCCACAGAATTCTTATTAAAGAAAAGCTGTTAGTTCACCCTTTTCTTTTCTATGTATGTCTACCAGCATGAAAAATAAAAGTATCCACTGCATTACCTGCTGAGTTGTAGAAATTCATCATTATTCAGGAAGTTAGTGCAGACATTGAGGAAGTGGGGCCACCCACTGCAGTATATAACCATTGTAACTGCAGACATTTTCAAAGTTAGACACAAATGAAGGCAGGCTTGTTGTGAAAAGCCCACATCTCATGTGGTCAGTGTCAAAACAAGAGAGAGGTGCCAAGCAATCAATAACCCATATTACAGACACCCAGGTTAGAAATTAGCAGCTCAAGGCAGAATCCATGCAGTTAAGAAGACTCAGTGGGCAGAAAGTATGAGTTCTTTCCTGGCTGCATGGGCAAGCATGATTGAGATGGGTGATGACAATAGACAGAGAGAAAGAGACAGCTCACAGGATTTATGTACTCTTTTCTTAGGATACATGTAAAAAGCCCAGACAATTGATTGTTCATCTCACATCTTATTCTAAAAGAAAAAATGTAGTGTCATTTTTTACAGAGCATAACTATAGTCCTGAGTTGTGAAGAAGGACAGCAAAGTTTGTGCCAGCAAGTCATATTCAGACTTTATAAAATGTGAACTATTTCACTGCATAATTCACCATGAAGCTTTGTGTGCAAAATAATTGAAACTGGATTCAATAACGACAACTGTCATCTAAATTACTAAACTTCATTCAAGAAAGGGCATTAAATGACTAACAGTTTTATGATTTTCATGAGGACCTGAATACAGAATATGGACCTGTTATGCTACACAGTGAGAAGGCTAAGCTGAGAAAAAAAGTGTTGGTCATGACTTTGTACTGCTTGTATAAATTGTAGAATTTCTGGCAAAGGAAAACACAACACTATGAACAGCTATCAAATCCTGCTTGCCTGCTGTACCTTGTTCATCTGACTGACATCAGTTGGTATCATAAGCTAAACAATTCTGCAGGGTTCTCATTTCATAACACAGCTATTATATTTTACTCAGGTTTAGAGTGATGTCTTCCCAAATGACAGCAAATGGTTCCTGATCTCTGGGCTTCACTAAAAGTAAATGCAACAAAAGAACAGGCACAACAGGTAACAATCTGATGTTCTGCTTTGCTTTGAAGATTTTCCAATGGAATGTAAAGATTTGTTTGCAAACTTTTCAGTTGCAGGCCCATTGCGTCAGTTTGTTGTGACCCTATTTCACAAAATCCTGAAAGTAATTTAGAAGTAACTGTTGTCTGTGGTTTGTGTGACACGGTTCACACTTGAGACTATTGAACATCAAGAAAATATTTAACTAAAGTAACAGCATAAAATTCTTGACATATTGTATGCTTTAATGGAAGTTATTTGATAATAGATTTTGTTCCACTTCTTGATGTGAACAAATATTTTCGGTTATGGGCATCTTAAAATCAAAACTAAAAAAATAACTGCAGAGGGTTTTGTGAGTCACTTAAAGATTAGTGTAACCAGTTGTCAGCCTCAGTTTGAAGTAGTATGAAAAAATAAAATTGTTCTCTGTGATTAGGAGGGGTGGCCGTGGTGGTGCAGTGGTTACCATTGCCGCCTCACAGCAAGAGGTTCTCCGGTTCAATTCTCGACTGGGGTGCTTTCTGTGCAGAGTCTGCATGCCCTCCCTGTGGTCACGTGGCTTCATCCAGGTGCTCCGGTTTCCTCCCATATCCCAAAGACATGCTGTAGGTGGATTGGACACTCTAAATTGGCCCTAGGTGTGAGTACGTGCATGTGTGTGTCTTCTGTGGAAGGTTGGGCGCCGGGCTGGCAACTTGACACCGTAAGACTCCAATGCCAATCATGAGCAGACAGGTGATCTGCTGTGGCGACCCCTAACCAGGAAAAGCCAGAAAAAGTTCTCTGTGGTTAGGATTTGTACTTTCCATCAAGTATTTTCATATTCTGAATGCAGAACCAGATTTCTTATCATTTGTAAAAGTAACTGCATTGATAGTAGTGACAAAACAGATGATGGTTAGAATTTCTGTTTATTACTGCTAGTTCAGAACCAAATTTGTCACTGCTTGTGACAATAACTACATTAATATTGTTCAGATGTATGGTAATTGGAATTTTCTTATTAATGAAGTCAATGCAGAATTGCAGTTGCTGTTACATGACAAAAGAAATGTACTAATACTGAGAATAATAATAATTAAAATTTTTGCTTCACTAATGCCGCTTCAAAAAACAGGTTTATCTTTATTTCTGAAAAGAATCGCTATAATAATGTTAATTGAGACAGAAGGTAGCTGACTTAAATGGATGGCAGCCATATGTTTTGCTTTATTAACATCACTGCAGGCCTAGATTTGTTGTTAATTGTGCAAATAATTTCATTAATACTGCTGATGTAGACATAGTCCTTGGAGTTTTTTTCTTCTCTAATGTTACTGCAGAAATTGATTTGTCATTCCCTGTAGTAAAAAAAAAAGAATTGCAGTAATGCTACTGAATTAGAAAGAGATGTTACTTAGAATTTATAGTCTACTAAAGTCACTCCAGAACTGGGTTTGTTACTAGTTGTGAAAAGACCAGAACTAACACTATGGTCTACATAGATATTAGCTGGCTTACATGGTAATTAGACTGTATGCTTTACTGATGTCATTGCAGAAATGGATTTGTCATTATCTGTGCTAATAACTGCATTAATAACTGTTGTTGTAGGCAGGCAGGAATTAATTTTGTTACTTTACAAAAGTCACAGAGAAACATTACTTATTTATTTATTTTATTTACATTTGTTTACCAGAAAAGTCAGACTGGGCCAGAAACCCATTTTCAGCGGAGGCCCAGGGAGAAAAGCTCCACAGAAATAAAAGCAATATACAATAATTAGATAGCACAATACTATACAAACAGTAAGATGCAGAATACATATCTTCTAGTCTATACAAAGTAGTATTCAATACAGTTTTCTAGTAGATACAGATTCAAAAAGAAAAATACAAGCATTTCAGTGAAGATCACTGTGAGAAAAAATAAAGTTATTAGTGTGTACATATTAAATAATAGTTATAACCAAATGAGATTCCCTTTATATATATTTATTTTTGAGTAGTAATAAACACTGCGGAGAGGGAAAAAATGAGAAAAGGAGTTGACAGTGCGTTGAGAGAGTTATAGATATCTTGTCATGTATGTTATTATTTGTTAAAAGCATTACAGAGATACAGCTTACTTAAAGAAGTATAGTAGTTAGAATGTTTTGTTTATTAATGTCACTTCAATGTAGAATTGGATCTGTCATTACTTATAAAGAAGATTACAGCGATATGAAGACATGTTGTAGGTGGATTGGACACTCTAAAAATTGGGCTTTAGGTGCGAGTGCGTGCATGTGTTGCCTTTTGTGGAAGGTTGGGTGCCGGGCTGGCAACTCGACACTGTAAAATTCCACTGCCAATCATGAGAGGACAGCTGATCCACTGTGGCAACCCCTAACCGGTAAAAGCCGACAGAAGAAGAAGATACTGCCATCATAAACAGGTGGTATCTCACTTAGATTAGGGTAGATAGAATTTGTTTGCAGAACAATTAATTGTGCAGACAATTGCATCAATACAGTTGATGCAGGCAGACTGTAATTAAAGCTGCTGTTTTACAACTTGAGAAAGACATTAAATGCATATCCAGACTGCTCAGTAAATGTGTACAAAATCTAATAAATCAGAACATATGGTAAGTCTGTGTGCTTGTAAATCAGGACATGTGGTAAGTCTGTGTGCTTTTAAATCAGGACATGTGGTAAGTCTGTGTGCTTGTAAATCAGGACATGTGGTAAGTCTGTGTGCTTGTAAATCAGGACATGTGGTAAGTCTGTGTGCTTGTAATCAGGACATGTGGTAAGTCTGTGTGCATGTACCTCAGGACATGTGGTAAGTCAGTGTGCTTGTAAATCAGGACATGTGGTAAGTCAGTGTGCTTGTAAATCAGGACATGTG